>NW_027444954.1:0-177664 GCF_048569485.1 Anomaloglossus baeobatrachus
ATCCCGAGATAATCGTCTCCATGCTCCAAATCCATTTTAAAGCCATTTTTAAGGCATTTCGCGCATACATGAAATGAACACATTTTTCTCCAAAACTATAACAGATGCAAGCTTGTCCTGTTTGGTGGAGATGATATTTAATAAAATAAGTAGAAATCCACTAAAAGTTTTGTTTGGTTATCTTGCAATCCCGAGATAATCGTCTCCATGCTCCAAATCCATTTTAAAGCCATTTTTAAGGCATTTCGCGCATACATGAAATGAACACATTTTTCTCCAAAACTATAACAGATGCAAGCTTGTCCTGTTTGGTGGAGATGATATTTAATAAAATAAGTAGAAATCCACTAAAAGTTTTGTTTGGTTATCTTGCAATCCCGAGATAATCGTCTCCATGCTCCAAATCCATTTTAAAGCCATTTTTAAGGCATTTCGCGCATACATGAAATGAACACATTTTTCTCCAAAACTATAACAGATGCAAGCTTGTCCTGTTTGGTGGAGATGATATTTAATAAAATAAGTAGAAATCCACTAAAAGTTTTGTTTGGTTATCTTGCAATCCCGAGATAATCGTCTCCATGCTCCAAATCCATTTTAAAGCCATTTTTAAGGCATTTCGCGCATACATGAAATGAACACATTTTTCTCCAAAACTATAACAGATGCAAGCTTGTCCTGTTTGGTGGAGATGATATTTAATAAAATAAGTAGAAATCCACTAAAAGTTTTGTTTGGTTATATTGCAATCCCGAGATAATCGTCGCCATGCTCCAAATCCATTTTAAAGCCATTTTTAAGGCATTTCGCGCATACATGAAATGAACACATTTTTCTCCAAAACTATAACAGATGCAAGCTTGTCCTGTTTGGTGGAGATGATATTTAATAAAATAAGTAGAAATACACTAAAAGTTTTGTTTGGTTATCTTGCAATCCCGAGATAATCGTCTCCATGCTCCAAATCCATTTTAAAGCCATTTTTAAGGCATTTCGCGCATACATGAAATGAACACATTTTTCTCCAAAACTATAACAGATGCAAGCTTGTCCTGTTTGGTGGAGATGATATTTAATAAAATAAGTAGAAATCCACTAAAAGTTTTGTTTGGTTATCTTGCAATCCCGAGATAATCGTCTCCTTGCTCCAAATCCATTTTAAAGCCATTTCAAAGGCATTTTGCGCATACATGAAATGAACACATTTTTCTCCAAAACTATAACACATGCAAGCTTGTCCTGTTTGGTGGAGATGATATTTAATAAAATAAGTAGAAATCCACTAAAAGTTTTGTTTGGTTATCTTGCAATCCCGAGATAATCGTCTCCATGCTCCAAATCCATTTTAAAGCCATTTTTAAGGCATTTCGCGCATACATGAAATGAACACATTTTTCTCCAAAACTATAACAGATGCAAGCTTGTCCTGTTTGGTGGAGATGATATTTAATAAAATAAGTAGAAATCCACTAAAAGTTTTGTTTGGTTATATTGCAATCCCGAGATAATCGTCGCCATGCTCCAAATCCATTTTAAAGCCATTTTTAAGGCATTTCGCGCATACATGAAATGAACACATTTTTCTCCAAAACTATAACAGATGCAAGCTTGTCCTGTTTGGTGGAGATGATATTTAATAAAATAAGTAGAAATCCACTAAAAGTTTTGTTTGGTTATCTTGCAATCCCGAGATAATCGTCTCCATGCTCCAAATCCATTTTAAAGCCATTTTTAAGGCATTTCGCGCATACATGAAATGAACACATTTTTCTCCAAAACTATAACAGATGCAAGCTTGTCCTGTTTGGTGGAGATGATATTTAATAAAATAAGTAGAAATCCACTAAAAGTTTTGTTTGGTTATCTTGCAATCCCGAGATAATCGTCTCCATGCTCCAAATCCATTTTAAAGCCATTTTTAAGGCATTTCGCGCATACATGAAATGAACACATTTTTCTCCAAATCTATAACAGATGCAAGCTTGTCTTGTTTGGTGGAGATGATATTTAATAAAATAAGTAGAAATCCACTAAAAGTTTTGTTTGGTTATCTTGCAATCCCGAGATAATCGTCTCCATGCTCCAAATCCATTTTAAAGCCATTTTTAAGGCATTTCGCGCATACATGAAATGAACACATTTTTCTCCAAAACTATAACAGATGCAAGCTTGTCCTGTTTGGTGGAGATGATATTTAATAAAATAAGTAGAAATCCACTAAAATTTTTGTTTGGTTATCTTGCAATCCCGAGATAATCGTCTCCATGCTCCAAATCCATTTTAAAGCCATTTTTAAGGCATTTCGCGCATACATGAAATGAACACATTTTTCTCCAAAACTATAACAGATGCAAGCTTGTCCTGTTTGGTGGAGATGATATTTAATAAAATAAGTAGAAATCCACTAAAAGTTTTGTTTGGTTGTATTGCAATCCCGAGATAATCGTCTCCATGCTCCAAATCCATTTTAAAGCCATTTTTAAGGCATTTCGCGCATACATGAAATGAACACATTTTTCTCCAAAACTATAACAGATGCAAGCTTGTCCTGTTTGGTGGAGATGATATTTAATAAAATAAGTAGAAATCCACTAAAATTTTTGTTTGGTTATCTTGCAATCCCGAGATAATCGTCTCCATGCTCCAAATCCATTTTAAAGCCATTTTTAAGGCATTTCGCGCATACATGAAATGAACACATTTTTCTCCAAAACTATAACAGATGCAATCTTGTCCTGTTTGGTGGAGATGATATTTAATAAAATAAGTAGAAATCCACTAAAAGTTTTGTTTGGTTATCTTGCAATCCCGAGATAATCGT
Source organism: Anomaloglossus baeobatrachus (assembly GCF_048569485.1). Classification (NCBI taxonomy): domain Eukaryota; kingdom Metazoa; phylum Chordata; class Amphibia; order Anura; family Aromobatidae; genus Anomaloglossus; species Anomaloglossus baeobatrachus. The sequence goes on from NW_027444954.1 coordinate 2,822, forward strand.
CTCCATGCTCCAAATCCATTTTAAAGCCATTTTTAAGGCATTTCGCGCATACATGAAATGAACACATTTTTCTCCAAAACTATAACAGATGCAAGCTTGTCCTGTTTGGTGGAGATGATATTTAATAAAATAAGTAGAAATCCACTAAAAGTTTTGTTGGTTATCTTGCAATCCCGAGATAATCGTCTCCATGCTCCAAATCCATTTTAAAGCCATTTTTAAGGCATTTCGCGCATACATGAAATTAACACATTTTTCTCCAAAACTATAACAGATGCAAGCTTGTCCTGTTTGGTGGAGATGATATTTAATAAAATAAGTAGAAATCCACTAAAAGTTTTGTTTGGTTATATTGCAATCCCGAGATAATCGTCTCCATGCTCCAAATCCATTTTAAAGCCATTTTTAAGGCATTTCGCGCATACATGAAATGAACACATTTTTCTCCAAAACTATAACAGATGCAAGCTTGTCCTGTTTGGTGGAGATGATATTTAATAAAATAAGTAGAAATCCACTAAAAGTTTTGTTTGGTTATCTTGCAATCCCGAGATAATCGTCTCCATGCTCCAAATCCATTTTAAAGCCATTTTTAAGGCATTTCGCGCATACATGAAATGAACACATTTTTCTCCAAAACTATAACAGATGCAAGCTTGTCCTGTTTGGTGGAGATGATATTTAATAAAATAAGTAGAAATCCACTAAAAGTTTTGTTTGGTTATCTTGCAATCCCGAGATAATCGTCTCCATGCTCCAAATCCATTTTAAAGCCATTTTTAAGGCATTTCGCGCATACATGAAATGAACACATTTTTCTCCAAAACTATAACAGATGCAAGCTTGTCCTGTTTGGTGGAGATGATATTTAATAAAATAAGTAGAAATCCACTAAAAGTTTTGTTTGGTTATCTTGCAATCCCGAGATAATCGTCTCCATGCTCCAAATCCATTTTAAAGCCATTTTTAAGGCATTTCGCGCATACATGAAATGAACACATTTTTCTCCAAAACTATAACAGATGCAAGCTTGTCCTGTTTGGTGGAGATAATATTTAATAAAATAAGTAGAAATCTACTAAAAGTTTCGTTTGTTTATATTGCCATCCTAAGATAATCGTCTCCATGCTCCAAATCCATTTTAAAGCCATTTCAAAGGCATTTTACGCATACATGAAATGAACACATTTTTCTCCAAAACTATAACACATGCAAGCTTGTCCTGTTTGGTGGAGATGATATTTAATAAAATAAGTAGAAATCCACTAAAAGTTTTGTTTGGTTATCTTGCAATCCCGAGATAATCGTCTCCATGCTCCAAATCCATTTTAAAGCCATTTTTAAGGCATTTCGCGCATACATGAAATGAACACATTTTTCTCCAAAACTATAACAGATGCAAGCTTGTCCTGTTTGGTGGAGATGATATTTAATAAAATAAGTAGAAATCCACTAAAAGTTTTGTTTGGTTATCTTGCAATCCCGAGATAATCGTCGCCATGCTCCAAATCCATTTTAAAGCCATTTTTAAGGCATTTCGCGCATACATGAAATGAACACATTTTTCTCCAAAACTATAACAGATGCAAGCTTGTCCTGTTTGGTGGAGATGATATTTAATAAAATAAGTAGAAATCCACTAAAAGTTTTGCTTGGTTATCTTGCAATCCCGAGATAATCGTCTCCATGCTCCAAATCCATTTTAAAGCCATTTTTAAGGCATTTCGCGCATACATGAAATGAACACATTTTTCTCCAAAACTATAACAGATGCAAGCTTGTCCTGTTTGGTGGAGATGATATTTAATAAAATAAGTAGAAATCCACTAAAAGTTTTGTTTGGTTATCTTGCAATCCCGAGATAATCGTCTCCATGCTCCAAATCCATTTTAAAGCCATTTTTAAGGCATTTCGCGCATACATGAAATGAACACATTTTTCTCCAAAACTATAACAGATGCAAGCTTGTCCTGTTTGGTGGAGATGATATTTAATAAAATAAGTAGAAATCCACTAAAAGTTTTGTTTGGTTATCTTGCAATCCCGAGATAATCGTCTCCATGCTCCAAATCCATTTTAAAGCCATTTTTAAGGCATTTCGCGCATACATGAAATGAACACATTTTTCTCCAAAACTATAACAGATGCAAGCTTGTCCTGTTTGGTGGAGATGATATTTAATAAAATAAGTAGAAATCCACTAAAATTTTTGTTTGGTTATCTTGCAATCCCGAGATAATCGTCTCCATGCTCCAAATCCATTTTAAAGCCATTTTTAAGGCATTTCGCGCATACATGAAATGAACACATTTTTCTCCAAAACTATAACAGATGCAAGCTTGTCCTGTTTGGTGGAGATGATATTTAATAAAATAAGTAGAAATCCACTAAAAGTTTTGTTTGGTTATATTGCAATCCCGAGATAATCGTCTCCATGCTCCAAATCCATTTTAAAGCCATTTTTAAGGCATTTCGCGCATACATGAAATGAACACATTTTTCTCCAAAACTATAACAGATGCAAGCTTGTCCTGTTTAGTGGAGATGATATTTAATAAAATAAGTAGAAATCCACTAAAAGTTTTGTTTGGTTATCTTGCAATCCCGAGATAATCGTCTCCATGCTCCAAATCCATTTTAAAGCCATTTTAAGGCATTTCGCGCATACATGAAATAAACACATTTTTCTCCAAAACTATAACAGATGCAAGCTTCTCTTGTTTGGTGGAGATGATATTTAATAAAATAAGTAGAAATCCACTAAAAGTTTTGTTTGGTTATCTTGCAATCCCGAGATAATCGTCTCCATGCTCCAAATCCATTTTAAAGCCATTTTTAAGGCATTTCGCGCATACATGAAATGAACACATTTTTCTCCAAAACTATAACAGATGCAAGCTTGTCCTATTTGGTGGAGATGATATTTAATAAAATAAGTAGAAATCCACTAAAAGTTTTGTTTGGTTATCTTGCAATCCCGAGATAATCGTCTCCATGCTCCAAATCCATTTTAAAGCCATTTTTAAGGCATTTCGCGCATACATGAAATGAACACATTTTTCTCCAAAACGAAAACAGATGCAAGCTTGTCCTGTTTGGTGGAGATGATATTTAATAAAATAAGTAGAAATCCACTAAAATTTTTGTTTGGTTATCTTGCAATCCCGAGATAATCGTCTCCATGCTCCAAATCCATTTTAAAGCCATTTTTAAGGCATTTCGCGCATACATGAAATGAACACATTTTTCTCCAAAACTATAACAGATGCAAGCTTGTCCTGTTTGGTGGAGATGATATTTAATAAAATAAGTAGAAATCCACTAAAAGTTTTGTTTGGTTATATTGCAATCCCGAGATAATCGTCTCCATGCTCCAAATCCATTTTAAAGCCATTTTTAAGGCATTTCGCGCATACATGAAATGAACACATTTTTCTCCAAAACTATAACAGATGCAAGCTTGTCCTGTTTGGTGGAGATGATATTTAATAAAATAAGTAGAAATCCACTAAAAGTTTTGTTTGGTTATCTTGCAATCCCGAGATAATCGTCTCCATGCTCCAAATCCCTTTTAAAACCATTTTTAAGGCATTTCGCGCATACATGAAATGAACACATTTTTCTCCAAAACTATAACAGATGCAAGCTTGTCCTGTTTGGTGGAGATGATATTTAATAAAATAAGTAGAAATCCACTAAAAGTTTTGTTTGGTTATCTTGCAATCCCGAGATAATCGTCTCCATGCTCCAAATCCATTTTAAAGCCATTTTTAAGGCATTTCGCGCATACATGAAATGAACACATTTTTCTCCAAAACTATAACAGATGCAAGCTTGTCTTGTTTGGTGGAGATGATATTTAATAAAATAAGTAGAAATCCACTAAAAGTTTTGTTTGGTTATCTTGCAATCCCGAGATAATCGTCTCCATGCTCCAAATCCATTTTAAAGCCATTTTTAAGGCATTTCGCGCATACATGAAATGAACACATTTTTCTCCAAAACTATAACAGATGCAAGCTTGTCCTGTTTGGTGGAGATGATATTTAATAAAATAAGTAGAAATCCACTAAAATTTTTTTTTGGTTATCTTGCAATCCCGAGATAATCGTCTCCATGCTCCAAATCCATTTTAAAGCCATTTTTAAGGCATTTTGCGCATACATGAAATGAACACATTTTTCTCCAAAACTATAACAGATGCAAGCTTGTCCTGTTTGGTGGAGATGATATTTAATAAAATAAGTAGAAATCCACTAAAAGTTTTGTTTGGTTATCTTGCAATCCCGAGATAATCGTCTCCATGCTCCAAATCCATTTTAAAGCCATTTTTAAGGCATTTCGCGCATACATGAAATGAACACATTTTTCTCCAAAACTATAACAGATGCAAGCTTGTCCTGTTTGGTGGAGATGATATTTAATAAAATAAGTAGAAATCCACTAAAAGTTTTGTTTGGTTATCTTGCAATCCCGAGATAATCGTCTCCATGCTCCAAATCCATTTTAAAGCCATTTTTAAGGCATTTCGCGCATACATGAAATGAACACATTTTTCTCCAAAACTATAACAGATGCAAGCTTGTCCTGTTTGGTGGAGATGATATTTAATAAAATAAGTAGAAATCCACTAAAAGTTTTGTTTGGTTATCTTGCAATCCCGAGATAATCGTCTCCATGCTCCAAATCCATTTTAAAGCCATTTTTAAGGCATTTCGCGCATACATGAAATGAACACATTTTTCTCCAAAACTATAACAGATGCAAGCTTGTCCTGTTTGGTGGAGATGATATTTAATAAAATAAGTAGAAATCCACTAAAAGTTTTGTTTGGTTATCTTGCAATCCCGAGATAATCGTCTCCATGCTCCAAATCCATTTTAAAGCCATTTTTAAGGCATTTCGCGCATACATGAAATGAACACATTTTTCTCCAAAACTATAACAGATGCAAGCTTGTCCTGTTTGGTGGAGATGATATTTAATAAAATAAATAGAAATCCACTTAAAGTTTTGTTTGGTTATCTTGCAATCCCGAGATAATCGTCTCCATGCTCCAAATCCATTTTAAAGCCATTTTTAAGGCATTTCGCGCATACATGAAATGAACACATTTTTCTCCAAAACTATAACAGATGCAAGCTTGTCCTGTTTGGTGGAGATGATATTTAATAAAATAAGTAGAAATCCACTAAAAGTTTTGTTTGGTTATATTGCAATCCCGAGATAATCGTCTCCATGCTCCAAATCCATTTTAAAGCCATTTTTAAGGCATTTCGCGCATACATGAAATGAACACATTTTTCTCCAAAACTATAACAGATGCAAGCTTGTCCTGTTTGGTGGAGATGATATTTAATAAAATAAGTAGAAATCCACTAAAAGTTTTGTTTGGTTATCTTGCAATCCCGAGATAATCGTCTCCATGCTCCAAATCCATTTTAAAGCCATTTTTAAGGCATTTCGCGCATACATGAAATGAACACATTTTTCTCCAAAACGAAAACAGATGCAAGCTTGTCCTGTTTGGTGGAGATGATATTTAATAAAATAAGTAGAAATCCACTAAAATTTTTGTTTGGTTATCTTGCAATCCCGAGATAATCGTCTCCATGCTCCAAATCCATTTTAAAGCCATTTTTAAGGCATTTCGCGCATACATGAAATGAACACATTTTTCTCCAAAACTATAACAGATGCAAGCTTGTCCTGTTTGGTGGAGATGATATTTAATAAAATAAGTAGAAATCCACTAAAAGTTTTGTTTGGTTATCTTGCAATCCCGAGATAATCGTCTCCATGCTCCAAATCCATTTTAAAGCCATTTTTAAGGCATTTCGCGCATACATGAAATGAACACATTTTTCTCCAAAACTATAACAGATGCAAGCTTGTCCTGTTTGGTGGAGATGATATTTAATAAAATAAGTAGAAATCCACTAAAAGTTTTGTTTGGTTATCTTGCAATCCCGAGATAATCGTCTCCATGCTCCAAATCCATTTTAAAGCCATTTTTAAGGCATTTCGCGCATACATGAAATGAACACATTTTTCTCCAAAACTATAACAGATGCAAGCTTGTCCTGATTGGTGGAGATGATATTTAATAAAATAAGTAGAAATCCACTAAAAGTTTTGTTTGGTTATCTTGCAATCCCGAGATAATCGTCTCCATGCTCCAAATCCATTTTAAAGCCATTTTTAAGGCATTTCGCGCATACATGAAATGAACACATTTTTCTCCAAAACTATAACAGATGCAAGCTTGTCTTGTTTGGTGGAGATGATATTTAATAAAATAAGTAGAAATCCACTAAAATTTTTGTCTGGTTATCTTGCAATCCCGAGATAATCGTCTCAATGCTCCAAATCCATTTTAAAGCCATTTTTAAGGCATTTCGCGCATACATGAAATGAACACATTTTTCTCCAAAACTATAACAGATGCAAGCTTGTCCTGTTTGGTGGAGATGATATTTAATAAAATAAGTAGAAATCCACTAAAAGTTTTGTTTGGTTATCTTGCAATCCCGAGATAATCGTCTCCATGCTCCAAATCCATTTTAAAGCCATTTTTAAGGCATTTCGCGCATACATGAAATGAACACATTTTTCTCCAAAACTATAACAGATGCAAGCTTGTCCTGTTTGGTGGAGATGATATTTAATAAAATAAGTAGAAATCCACTAAAAGTTTTGTTTGGTTATCTTGCAATCCCGAGATAATCGTCTCCATGCTCCAAATCCATTTTAAAGCCATTTTTAAGGCATTTCGCGCATACATGAAATGAACACATTTTTCTCCAAAACTATAACAGATGCAAGCTTGTCCTGTTTGGTGGAGATGATATTTAATAAAATAAGTAGAAATCCACTAAAAGTTTTGTTTGGTTATTTTGCAATCCCGAGATAATCGTCTCCATGCTTTAAATCCATTTTAAAGCCATTTTTAAGGCATTTCGCGCATACATGAAATGAACACATTTTTCTCCAAAACTATAACAGATGCAAGCTTGTCCTGTTTGGTGGAGATAATATTTAATAAAATAAGTAGAAATCTACTAAAAGTTTCGTTTGTTTATATTGCCATCCTGAGATAATCGTCTCCATGCTCCAAATCCATTTTAAAGCCATTTCAAAGGCATTTTGCGCATACATGAAATGAACACATTTTTCTCCAAAACTATAACACATGCAAGCTTGTCCTGTTTGGTGGAGATAATATTTAATAAAATAAGTAGAAATCCACTAAAAGTTTTGTTTGGTTATCTTGCAATCCCGAGATAATCGTCTCCATGCTCCAAATCCATTTTAAAGCCATTTTTAAGGCATTTCGCGCATACATGAAATGAACACATTTTTCTCCAAAACTATAACAGATGCAAGCTTGTCCTGTTTGGTGGAGATAATATTTAATAAAATAAGTAGAAATCTACTAAAAGTTTCGTTTGTTTATATTGCCATCCTGAGATAATCGTCTCCATGCTCCAAATCCATTTTAAAGCCATTTCAAAGGCATTTTGCGCATACATGAAATGAACACATTTTTCTCCAAAACTATAACACATGCAAGCTTGTCCTGTTTGGTGGAGATGATATTTAATAAAATAAGTAGAAATCCACTAAAAGTTTTGTTTGGTTATCTTGCAATCCCGAGATAATCGTCTCCATGCTCCAAATCCATTTTAAAGCCATTTTTAAGGCATTTCGCGCATACATGAAATGAACACATTTTTCTCCAAAACTATAACAGATGCAAGCTTGTCTTGTTTGGTGGAGATGATATTTAATAAAATAAGTAGAAATCCACTAAAAGTTTTGTTTGGTTATCTTGCAATCCCGAGATAATCGTCTCCATGCTCCAAATCCATTTTAAAGCCATTTTTAAGGCATTTCGCGCATACATGAAATGAACACATTTTTCTCCAAAACTATAACAGATGCAAGCTTGTCCTGTTTGGTGGAGATGATATTTAATAAAATAAGTAGAAATCCACTAAAATTTTTTTTTGGTTATCTTGCAATCCCGAGATAATCGTCTCCATGCTCCAAATCCATTTTAAAGCCATTTTTAAGGCATTTTGCGCATACATGAAATGAACACATTTTTCTCCAAAACTATAACAGATGCAAGCTTGTCCTGTTTGGTGGAGATGATATTTAATAAAATAAGTAGAAATCCACTAAAAGTTTTGTTTGGTTATCTTGCAATCCCGAGATAATCGTCTCCATGCTCCAAATCCATTTTAAAGCCATTTTTAAGGCATTTCGCGCATACATGAAATGAACACATTTTTCTCCAAAACTATAACAGATGCAAGCTTGTCCTGTTTGGTGGAGATGATATTTAATAAAATAAGTAGAAATCCACTAAAAGTTTTGTTTGGTTATCTTGCAATCCCGAGATAATCGTCTCCATGCTCCAAATCCATTTTAAAGCCATTTTTAAGGCATTTCGCGCATACATGAAATGAACACATTTTTCTCCAAAACTATAACAGATGCAAGCTTGTCCTGTTTGGTGGAGATGATATTTAATAAAATAAGTAGAAATCCACTAAAAGTTTTGTTTGGTTATCTTGCAATCCCGAGATAATCGTCTCCATGCTCCAAATCCATTTTAAAGCCATTTTTAAGGCATTTCGCGCATACATGAAATGAACACATTTTTCTCCAAAACTATAACAGATGCAAGCTTGTCCTGTTTGGTGGAGATGATATTTAATAAAATAAGTAGAAATCCACTAAAAGTTTTGTTTGGTTATCTTGCAATCCCGAGATAATCGTCTCCATGCTCCAAATCCATTTTAAAGCCATTTTTAAGGCATTTCGCGCATACATGAAATGAACACATTTTTCTCCAAAACTATAACAGATGCAAGCTTGTCCTGTTTGGTGGAGATGATATTTAATAAAATAAGTAGAAATCCACTAAAAGTTTTGTTTGGTTATCTTGCAATCCCGAGATAATCGTCTCCATGCTCCAAATCCATTTTAAAGCCATTTTTAAGGCATTTCGCGCATACATGAAATGAACACATTTTTCTCCAAAACTATAACAGATGCAAGCTTGTCCTGTTTGGTGGAGATGATATTTAATAAAATAAGTAGAAATCCACTAAAATTTTTGTTTGGTTATCTTGCAATCCCGAGATAATCGTCTCAATGCTCCAAATCCATTTAAAGCCATTTTTAAGGCATTTCGCGCATACATGAAATGAACACATTTTTCTCCAAAACTATAACAGATGCAAGCTTGTCCTGTTTGGTGGAGATGATATTTAATAAAATAAGTAGAAATCCACTAAAAGTTTTGTTTGGTTATCTTGCAATCCCGAGATAATCGTCTCCATGCTCCAAATCCATTTTAAAGCCATTTTTAAGGCATTTCGCGCATACATGAAATGAACACATTTTTCTCCAAAACTATAACAGATGCAAGCTTGTCCTGTTTGGTGGAGATGATATTTAATAAAATAAGTAGAAATCCACTAAAAGTTTTGTTTGGTTATCTTGCAATCCCGAGATAATCGTCTCCATGCTCCAAATCCATTTTAAAGCCATTTTTAAGGCATTTCGCGCATACATGAAATGAACACATTTTTCTCCAAAACTATAACAGATGCAAGCTTGTCCTGTTTGGTGGAGATGATATTTAATAAAATAAGTAGAAATCCACTAAAAGTTTTGTTTGGTTATCTTGCAATCCCGAGATAATCGTCTCCATGCTCCAAATCCATTTTAAAGCCATTTTTAAGGCATTTCGCGCATACATGAAATGAACACATTTTTCTCCAAAACTATAACAGATGCAAGCTTGTCCTGTTTGGTGGAGATGATATTTAATAAAATAAATAGAAATCCACTTAAAGTTTTGTTTGGTTATCTTGCAATCCCGAGATAATCGTCTCCATGCTCCAAATCCATTTTAAAGCCATTTTTAAGGCATTTCGCGCATACATGAAATGAACACATTTTTCTCCAAAACTATAACAGATGCAAGCTTGTCCTGTTTGGTGGAGATGATATTTAATAAAATAAGTAGAAATCCACTAAAAGTTTTGTTTGGTTATATTGCAATCCCGAGATAATCGTCTCCATGCTCCAAATCCATTTTAAAGCCATTTTTAAGGCATTTCGCGCATACATGAAATGAACACATTTTTCTCCAAAACTATAACAGATGCAAGCTTGTCCTGTTTGGTGGAGATGATATTTAATAAAATAAGTAGAAATCCACTAAAAGTTTTGTTTGGTTATCTTGCAATCCCGAGATAATCGTCTCCATGCTCCAAATCCATTTTAAAGCCATTTTTAAGGCATTTCGCGCATACATGAAATGAACACATTTTTCTCCAAAACGAAAACAGATGCAAGCTTGTCCTGTTTGGTGGAGATGATATTTAATAAAATAAATAGAAATCCACTAAAATTTTTGTTTGGTTATCTTGCAATCCCGAGATAATCGTCTCCATGCTCCAAATCCATTTTAAAGCCATTTTTAAGGCATTTCGCGCATACATGAAATGAACACATTTTTCTCCAAAACTATAACAGATGCAAGCTTGTCCTGTTTGGTGGAGATGATATTTAATAAAATAAGTAGAAATCCACTAAAAGTTTTGTTTGGTTATCTTGCAATCCCGAGATAATCGTCTCCATGCTCCAAATCCATTTTAAAGCCATTTTTAAGGCATTTCGCGCATACATGAAATGAACACATTTTTCTCCAAAACTATAACAGATGCAAGCTTGTCCTGTTTGGTGGAGATGATATTTAATAAAATAAGTAGAAATCCACTAAAAGTTTTGTTTGGTTATCTTGCAATCCCGAGATAATCGTCTCCATGCTCCAAATCCATTTTAAAGCCATTTTTAAGGCATTTCGCGCATACATGAAATGAACACATTTTTCTCCAAAACTATAACAGATGCAAGCTTGTCCTGTTTGGTGGAGATGATATTTAATAAAATAAGTAGAAATCCACTAAAAGTTTTGTTTGGTTATATTGCAATCCCGAGATAATCGTCTCCATGCTCCAAATCCATTTTAAAGCCATTTTTAAGGCATTTCGCGCATACATGAAATGAACACATTTTTCTCCAAAACTATAACACATGCAAGCTTGTCCTGTTTGGTGGAGATAATATTTAATAAAATAAGTAGAAATCCACTAAAAGTTTTGTTTGGTTATCTTGCAATCCCGAGATAATCGTCTCCATGCTCCAAATCCATTTTAAAGCCATTTTTAAGGCATTTCGCGCATACATGAAATGAACACATTTTTCTCCAAAACTATAACAGATGCAAGCTTGTCCTGTTTGGTGGAGATAATATTTAATAAAATAAGTAGAAATCTACTAAAAGTTTCGTTTGTTTATATTGCCATCCTGAGATAATCGTCTCCATGCTCCAAATCCATTTTAAAGCCATTTCAAAGGCATTTTGCGCATACATGAAATGAACACATTTTTCTCCAAAACTATAACACATGCAAGCTTGTCCTGTTTGGTGGAGATGATATTTAATAAAATAAGTAGAAATCCACTAAAAGTTTTGTTTGGTTATCTTGCAATCCCGAGATAATCGTCTCCATGCTCCAAATCCATTTTAAAGCCATTTTAAGGCATTTCGCGCATACATCAAATGAACACATTTTTCCCCAAAACTATAACAGATGCAAGCTTGTCCTGTTTGGTGGAGATGATATTTAATAAAATAAGTAGAAATCCACTAAAAGTTTTGTTTGGTTATATTGCAATCCCGAGATAATCGTCTCCATGCTCCAAATCCATTTTAAAGCCATTTTTAAGGCATTTCGCGCATACATGAAATGAACACATTTTCTCCAAAACTATAACAGATGCAAGCTTGTCCTGTTTGGTGGAGATGATATTTAATAAAATAAGTAGAAATTCACTAAAAGTTTTGTTTGGTTATCTTGCAATCCCGAGATAATTGTCTCCATGCTCCAAATCCATTTTAAAGCCATTTTTAAGGCATTTCGCGCATACATGAAATGAACACATTTTTCTCCAAAACTATAACAGATGCAAGCTTGTCCTGTTTGGTGGAGATGATATTTAATAAAATAAGTAGAAATCCACTAAAAGTTTTGTTTGGTTATCTTGCAATCCCGAGATAATCGTCTCCATGCTCCAAATCCATTTTAAAGCCATTTTTAAGGCATTTCGCGCATACATGAAATGAACACATTTTTCTCCAAAACTATAACAGATGCAAGCTTGTCCTGTTTGGTGGAGATGATATTTAATAAAATAAGTAGAAATTCACTAAAAGTTTTGTTTGGTTATCTTGCAATCCCGAGATAATTGTCTCCATGCTCCAAATCCATTTTAAAGCCATTTTTAAGGCATTTCGCGCATACATGAAATGAACACATTTTTCTCCAAAACTATAACAGATGCAAGCTTGTCCTGTTTGGTGGAGATGATATTTAATAAAATAAGTAGAAATCCACTAAAAGTTTTGTTTGGTTATCTTGCAATCCCGAGATAATCGTCTCCATGCTCCAAATCCATTTTAAAGCCATTTTTAAGGCATTTCGCGCATACATGAAATGAACACATTTTTCTCCAAAACTATAACAGATGCAAGCTTGTCCTGTTTGGTGGAGATGATATTTAATAAAATAAGTAGAAATCCACTAAAATTTTTGTTTGGTTATCTTGCAATCCCGAGATAATCGTCTCCATGCTCCAAATCCATTTTAAAGCCATTTTTAAGGCATTTCGCGCATACATGAAATGAACACATTTTTCTCCAAAACTATAACAGATGCAAGCTTGTCCTGTTTGGTGGAGATGATATTTAATAAAATAAGTAGAAATCCACTAAAAGTTTAGTTTGGTTATCTTGCAATCCCGAGATAATCGTCTCCATGCTCCAAATCCATTTTAAAGCCATTTTTAAGGCATTTCGCGCATACATGAAATGAACACATTTTTCTCCAAAACTATAACAGATGCAAGCTTGTCCTGTTTGGTGGAGATGATATTTAATAAAATAAGTAGAAATCCACTAAAAGTTTTGTTTGGTTATCTTGCAATCCCGAGATAATCGTCTCCATGCTCCAAATCCATTTTAAAGCCATTTTTAAGGCATTTCGCGCATACATGAAATGAACACATTTTTCTCCAAAACTATAACAGATGCAAGCTTGTCCTGTTTGGTGGAGATGATATTTAATAAAATAAGTAGAAATCCACTAAAAGTTTTGTTTGGTTATCTTGCAATCCCGAGATAATCGTCTCCATGCTCCAAATCCATTTTAAAGCCATTTTTAAGGCATTTCGCGCATACATGAAATGAACACATTTTTCTCCAAAACGAAAACAGATGCAAGCTTGTCCTGTTTGGTGGAGATGATATTTAATAAAATAAGTAGAAATCCACTAAAATTTTTGTTTGGTTATCTTGCAATCCCGAGATAATTGTCTCCATGCTCCAAATCCATTTTAAAGCCATTTTTAAGGCATTTCGCGCATACATGAAATGAACACATTTTTCTCCAAAACTATAACAGATGCAAGCTTGTCCTGTTTGGTGGAGATGATATTTAATAAAATAAGTAGAAATCCACTAAAAGTTTTGTTTGGTTATATTTTAATCCCGAGATAATCGTCTCCATGCTCCAAATCCATTTTAAAGCCATTTTTAAGGCATTTCGCGCATACATGAAATGAACACATTTTTCTCCAAAACTATAACAGATGCAAGCTTGTCCTGTTTGGTGGAGATGATATTTAATAAAATAAGTAGAAATCCACTAAAAGTTTTGTTTGGTTATCTTGCAATCCCGAGATAATCGTCTCCATGCTCCAAATCCATTTTAAAGCCATTTTTAAGGCATTTCGCGCATACATGAAATGAACACATTTTTCTCCAAAACGAAAACAGATGCAAGCTTGTCCTGTTTGGTGGAGATGATATTTAATAAAATAAGTAGAAATCCACTAAAATTTTTGTTTGGTTATCTTGCAATCCCGAGATAATCGTCTCCATGCTCCAAATCCATTTTAAAGCCATTTTTAAGGCATTTCGCGCATACATGAAATGAACACATTTTTCTCCAAAACTATAACAGATGCAAGCTTGTCCTGTTTGGTGGAGATGATATTTAATAAAATAAGTAGAAATCCACTAAAAGTTTTGTTTGGTTATCTTGCAATCCCGAGATAATCGTCTCCATGCTCCAAATCCATTTTAAAGCCATTTTTAAGGCATTTCGCGCATACATGAAATGAACACATTTTTCTCCAAAACTATAACAGATGCAAGCTTGTCCTGTTTGGTGGAGATGATATTTAATAAAATAAGTAGAAATCCACTAAAAGTTTTGTTTGGTTATCTTGCAATCCCGAGATAATCGTCTCCATGCTCCAAATCCATTTTAAAGCCATTTTTAAGGCATTTCGCGCATACATGAAATGAACACATTTTTCTCCAAAACTATAACAGATGCAAGCTTGTCCTGATTGGTGGAGATGATATTTAATAAAATAAGTAGAAATCCACTAAAAGTTTTGTTTGGTTATCTTGCAATCCCGAGATAATCGTCTCCATGCTCCAAATCCATTTTAAAGCCATTTTTAAGGCATTTCGCGCATACATGAAATGAACACATTTTTCTCCAAAACTATAACAGATGCAAGCTTGTCTTGTTTGGTGGAGATGATATTTAATAAAATAAGTAGAAATCCACTAAAATTTTTGTCTGGTTATCTTGCAATCCCGAGATAATCGTCTCAATGCTCCAAATCCATTTTAAAGCCATTTTTAAGGCATTTCGCGCATACATGAAATGAACACATTTTTCTCCAAAACTATAACAGATGCAAGCTTGTCCTGTTTGGTGGAGATGATATTTAATAAAATAAGTAGAAATCCACTAAAAGTTTTGTTTGGTTATCTTGCAATCCCGAGATAATCGTCTCCATGCTCCAAATCCATTTTAAAGCCATTTTTAAGGCATTTCGCGCATACATGAAATGAACACATTTTTCTCCAAAACTATAACAGATGCAAGCTTGTCCTGTTTGGTGGAGATGATATTTAATAAAATAAGTAGAAATCCACTAAAAGTTTTGTTTGGTTATCTTGCAATCCCGAGATAATCGTCTCCATGCTCCAAATCCATTTTAAAGCCATTTTTAAGGCATTTCGCGCATACATGAAATGAACACATTTTTCTCCAAAACTATAACAGATGCAAGCTTGTCCTGTTTGGTGGAGATGATATTTAATAAAATAAGTAGAAATCCACTAAAAGTTTTGTTTGGTTATTTTGCAATCCCGAGATAATCGTCTCCATGCTTTAAATCCATTTTAAAGCCATTTTTAAGGCATTTCGCGCATACATGAAATGAACACATTTTTCTCCAAAACTATAACAGATGCAAGCTTGTCCTGTTTGGTGGAGATAATATTTAATAAAATAAGTAGAAATCTACTAAAAGTTTCGTTTGTTTATATTGCCATCCTGAGATAATCGTCTCCATGCTCCAAATCCATTTTAAAGCCATTTCAAAGGCATTTTGCGCATACATGAAATGAACACATTTTTCTCCAAAACTATAACACATGCAAGCTTGTCCTGTTTGGTGGAGATAATATTTAATAAAATAAGTAGAAATCCACTAAAAGTTTTGTTTGGTTATCTTGCAATCCCGAGATAATCGTCTCCATGCTCCAAATCCATTTTAAAGCCATTTTTAAGGCATTTCGCGCATACATGAAATGAACACATTTTTCTCCAAAACTATAACAGATGCAAGCTTGTCCTGTTTGGTGGAGATAATATTTAATAAAATAAGTAGAAATCTACTAAAAGTTTCGTTTGTTTATATTGCCATCCTGAGATAATCGTCTCCATGCTCCAAATCCATTTTAAAGCCATTTCAAAGGCATTTTGCGCATACATGAAATGAACACATTTTTCTCCAAAACTATAACACATGCAAGCTTGTCCTGTTTGGTGGAGATGATATTTAATAAAATAAGTAGAAATCCACTAAAAGTTTTGTTTGGTTATCTTGCAATCCCGAGATAATCGTCTCCATGCTCCAAATCCATTTTAAAGCCATTTTTAAGGCATTTCGCGCATACATGAAATGAACACATTTTTCTCCAAAACTATAACAGATGCAAGCTTGTCTTGTTTGGTGGAGATGATATTTAATAAAATAAGTAGAAATCCACTAAAAGTTTTGTTTGGTTATCTTGCAATCCCGAGATAATCGTCTCCATGCTCCAAATCCATTTTAAAGCCATTTTTAAGGCATTTCGCGCATACATGAAATGAACACATTTTTCTCCAAAACTATAACAGATGCAAGCTTGTCCTGTTTGGTGGAGATGATATTTAATAAAATAAGTAGAAATCCACTAAAATTTTTTTTTGGTTATCTTGCAATCCCGAGATAATCGTCTCCATGCTCCAAATCCATTTTAAAGCCATTTTTAAGGCATTTTGCGCATACATGAAATGAACACATTTTTCTCCAAAACTATAACAGATGCAAGCTTGTCCTGTTTGGTGGAGATGATATTTAATAAAATAAGTAGAAATCCACTAAAAGTTTTGTTTGGTTATCTTGCAATCCCGAGATAATCGTCTCCATGCTCCAAATCCATTTTAAAGCCATTTTTAAGGCATTTCGCGCATACATGAAATGAACACATTTTTCTCCAAAACTATAACAGATGCAAGCTTGTCCTGTTTGGTGGAGATGATATTTAATAAAATAAGTAGAAATCCACTAAAAGTTTTGTTTGGTTATCTTGCAATCCCGAGATAATCGTCTCCATGCTCCAAATCCATTTTAAAGCCATTTTTAAGGCATTTCGCGCATACATGAAATGAACACATTTTTCTCCAAAACTATAACAGATGCAAGCTTGTCCTGTTTGGTGGAGATGATATTTAATAAAATAAGTAGAAATCCACTAAAAGTTTTGTTTGGTTATCTTGCAATCCCGAGATAATCGTCTCCATGCTCCAAATCCATTTTAAAGCCATTTTTAAGGCATTTCGCGCATACATGAAATGAACACATTTTTCTCCAAAACTATAACAGATGCAAGCTTGTCCTGTTTGGTGGAGATGATATTTAATAAAATAAGTAGAAATCCACTAAAAGTTTTGTTTGGTTATCTTGCAATCCCGAGATAATCGTCTCCATGCTCCAAATCCATTTTAAAGCCATTTTTAAGGCATTTCGCGCATACATGAAATGAACACATTTTTCTCCAAAACTATAACAGATGCAAGCTTGTCCTGTTTGGTGGAGATGATATTTAATAAAATAAGTAGAAATCCACTAAAAGTTTTGTTTGGTTATCTTGCAATCCCGAGATAATCGTCTCCATGCTCCAAATCCATTTTAAAGCCATTTTTAAGGCATTTCGCGCATACATGAAATGAACACATTTTTCTCCAAAACTATAACAGATGCAAGCTTGTCCTGTTTGGTGGAGATGATATTTAATAAAATAAGTAGAAATCCACTAAAATTTTTGTTTGGTTATCTTGCAATCCCGAGATAATCGTCTCAATGCTCCAAATCCATTTTAAAGCCATTTTTAAGGCATTTCGCGCATACATGAAATGAACACATTTTTCTCCAAAACTATAACAGATGCAAGCTTGTCCTGTTTGGTGGAGATGATATTTAATAAAATAAGTAGAAATCCACTAAAAGTTTTGTTTGGTTATCTTGCAATCCCGAGATAATCGTCTCCATGCTCCAAATCCATTTTAAAGCCATTTTTAAGGCATTTCGCGCATACATGAAATGAACACATTTTTCTCCAAAACTATAACAGATGCAAGCTTGTCCTGTTTGGTGGAGATGATATTTAATAAAATAAGTAGAAATCCACTAAAAGTTTTGTTTGGTTATCTTGCAATCCCGAGATAATCGTCTCCATGCTCCAAATCCATTTTAAAGCCATTTTTAAGGCATTTCGCGCATACATGAAATGAACACATTTTTCTCCAAAACTATAACAGATGCAAGCTTGTCCTGTTTGGTGGAGATGATATTTAATAAAATAAGTAGAAATCCACTAAAAGTTTTGTTTGGTTATCTTGCAATCCCGAGATAATCGTCTCCATGCTCCAAATCCATTTTAAAGCCATTTTTAAGGCATTTCGCGCATACATGAAATGAACACATTTTTCTCCAAAACTATAACAGATGCAAGCTTGTCCTGTTTGGTGGAGATGATATTTAATAAAATAAATAGAAATCCACTTAAAGTTTTGTTTGGTTATCTTGCAATCCCGAGATAATCGTCTCCATGCTCCAAATCCATTTTAAAGCCATTTTTAAGGCATTTCGCGCATACATGAAATGAACACATTTTTCTCCAAAACTATAACAGATGCAAGCTTGTCCTGTTTGGTGGAGATGATATTTAATAAAATAAGTAGAAATCCACTAAAAGTTTTGTTTGGTTATATTGCAATCCCGAGATAATCGTCTCCATGCTCCAAATCCATTTTAAAGCCATTTTTAAGGCATTTCGCGCATACATGAAATGAACACATTTTTCTCCAAAACTATAACAGATGCAAGCTTGTCCTGTTTGGTGGAGATGATATTTAATAAAATAAGTAGAAATCCACTAAAAGTTTTGTTTGGTTATCTTGCAATCCCGAGATAATCGTCTCCATGCTCCAAATCCATTTTAAAGCCATTTTTAAGGCATTTCGCGCATACATGAAATGAACACATTTTTCTCCAAAACGAAAACAGATGCAAGCTTGTCCTGTTTGGTGGAGATGATATTTAATAAAATAAATAGAAATCCACTAAAATTTTTGTTTGGTTATCTTGCAATCCCGAGATAATCGTCTCCATGCTCCAAATCCATTTTAAAGCCATTTTTAAGGCATTTCGCGCATACATGAAATGAACACATTTTTCTCCAAAACTATAACAGATGCAAGCTTGTCCTGTTTGGTGGAGATGATATTTAATAAAATAAGTAGAAATCCACTAAAAGTTTTGTTTGGTTATCTTGCAATCCCGAGATAATCGTCTCCATGCTCCAAATCCATTTTAAAGCCATTTTTAAGGCATTTCGCGCATACATGAAATGAACACATTTTTCTCCAAAACTATAACAGATGCAAGCTTGTCCTGTTTGGTGGAGATGATATTTAATAAAATAAGTAGAAATCCACTAAAAGTTTTGTTTGGTTATCTTGCAATCCCGAGATAATCGTCTCCATGCTCCAAATCCATTTTAAAGCCATTTTTAAGGCATTTCGCGCATACATGAAATGAACACATTTTTCTCCAAAACTATAACAGATGCAAGCTTGTCCTGTTTGGTGGAGATGATATTTAATAAAATAAGTAGAAATCCACTAAAAGTTTTGTTTGGTTATATTGCAATCCCGAGATAATCGTCTCCATGCTCCAAATCCATTTTAAAGCCATTTTTAAGGCATTTCGCGCATACATGAAATGAACACATTTTTCTCCAAAACTATAACACATGCAAGCTTGTCCTGTTTGGTGGAGATAATATTTAATAAAATAAGTAGAAATCCACTAAAAGTTTTGTTTGGTTATCTTGCAATCCCGAGATAATCGTCTCCATGCTCCAAATCCATTTTAAAGCCATTTTTAAGGCATTTCGCGCATACATGAAATGAACACATTTTTCTCCAAAACTATAACAGATGCAAGCTTGTCCTGTTTGGTGGAGATAATATTTAATAAAATAAGTAGAAATCTACTAAAAGTTTCGTTTGTTTATATTGCCATCCTGAGATAATCGTCTCCATGCTCCAAATCCATTTTAAAGCCATTTCAAAGGCATTTTGCGCATACATGAAATGAACACATTTTTCTCCAAAACTATAACACATGCAAGCTTGTCCTGTTTGGTGGAGATGATATTTAATAAAATAAGTAGAAATCCACTAAAAGTTTTGTTTGGTTATCTTGCAATCCCGAGATAATCGTCTCCATGCTCCAAATCCATTTTAAAGCCATTTTTAAGGCATTTCGCGCATACATCAAATGAACACATTTTTCCCCAAAACTATAACAGATGCAAGCTTGTCCTGTTTGGTGGAGATGATATTTAATAAAATAAGTAGAAATCCACTAAAAGTTTTGTTTGGTTATATTGCAATCCCGAGATAATCGTCTCCATGCTCCAAATCCATTTTAAAGCCATTTTTAAGGCATTTCGCGCATACATGAAATGAACACATTTTCTCCAAAACTATAACAGATGCAAGCTTGTCCTGTTTGGTGGAGATGATATTTAATAAAATAAGTAGAAATTCACTAAAAGTTTTGTTTGGTTATCTTGCAATCCCGAGATAATTGTCTCCATGCTCCAAATCCATTTTAAAGCCATTTTTAAGGCATTTCGCGCATACATGAAATGAACACATTTTTCTCCAAAACTATAACAGATGCAAGCTTGTCCTGTTTGGTGGAGATGATATTTAATAAAATAAGTAGAAATCCACTAAAAGTTTTGTTTGGTTATCTTGCAATCCCGAGATAATCGTCTCCATGCTCCAAATCCATTTTAAAGCCATTTTTAAGGCATTTCGCGCATACATGAAATGAACACATTTTTCTCCAAAACTATAACAGATGCAAGCTTGTCCTGTTTGGTGGAGATGATATTTAATAAAATAAGTAGAAATTCACTAAAAGTTTTGTTTGGTTATCTTGCAATCCCGAGATAATTGTCTCCATGCTCCAAATCCATTTTAAAGCCATTTTTAAGGCATTTCGCGCATACATGAAATGAACACATTTTTCTCCAAAACTATAACAGATGCAAGCTTGTCCTGTTTGGTGGAGATGATATTTAATAAAATAAGTAGAAATCCACTAAAAGTTTTGTTTGGTTATCTTGCAATCCCGAGATAATCGTCTCCATGCTCCAAATCCATTTTAAAGCCATTTTTAAGGCATTTCGCGCATACATGAAATGAACACATTTTTCTCCAAAACTATAACAGATGCAAGCTTGTCCTGTTTGGTGGAGATGATATTTAATAAAATAAGTAGAAATCCACTAAAATTTTTGTTTGGTTATCTTGCAATCCCGAGATAATCGTCTCCATGCTCCAAATCCATTTTAAAGCCATTTTTAAGGCATTTCGCGCATACATGAAATGAACACATTTTTCTCCAAAACTATAACAGATGCAAGCTTGTCCTGTTTGGTGGAGATGATATTTAATAAAATAAGTAGAAATCCACTAAAAGTTTAGTTTGGTTATCTTGCAATCCCGAGATAATCGTCTCCATGCTCCAAATCCATTTTAAAGCCATTTTTAAGGCATTTCGCGCATACATGAAATGAACACATTTTTCTCCAAAACTATAACAGATGCAAGCTTGTCCTGTTTGGTGGAGATGATATTTAATAAAATAAGTAGAAATCCACTAAAAGTTTTGTTTGGTTATCTTGCAATCCCGAGATAATCGTCTCCATGCTCCAAATCCATTTTAAAGCCATTTTTAAGGCATTTCGCGCATACATGAAATGAACACATTTTTCTCCAAAACTATAACAGATGCAAGCTTGTCCTGTTTGGTGGAGATGATATTTAATAAAATAAGTAGAAATCCACTAAAAGTTTTGTTTGGTTATCTTGCAATCCCGAGATAATCGTCTCCATGCTCCAAATCCATTTTAAAGCCATTTTTAAGGCATTTCGCGCATACATGAAATGAACACATTTTTCTCCAAAACGAAAACAGATGCAAGCTTGTCCTGTTTGGTGGAGATGATATTTAATAAAATAAGTAGAAATCCACTAAAATTTTTGTTTGGTTATCTTGCAATCCCGAGATAATTGTCTCCATGCTCCAAATCCATTTTAAAGCCATTTTTAAGGCATTTCGCGCATACATGAAATGAACACATTTTTCTCCAAAACTATAACAGATGCAAGCTTGTCCTGTTTGGTGGAGATGATATTTAATAAAATAAGTAGAAATCCACTAAAAGTTTTGTTTGGTTATATTTTAATCCCGAGATAATCGTCTCCATGCTCCAAATCCATTTTAAAGCCATTTTTAAGGCATTTCGCGCATACATGAAATGAACACATTTTTCTCCAAAACTATAACAGATGCAAGCTTGTCCTGTTTGGTGGAGATGATATTTAATAAAATAAGTAGAAATCCACTAAAAGTTTTGTTTGGTTATCTTGCAATCCCGAGATAATCGTCTCCATGCTCCAAATCCATTTTAAAGCCATTTTTAAGGCATTTCGCGCATACATGAAATGAACACATTTTTCTCCAAAACTATAACAGATGCAAGCTTGTCCTGTTTGGTGGAGATGATATTTAATAAAATAAGTAGAAATCCACTAAAAGTTTTGTTTGGTTATCTTGCAATCCCGAGATAATCGTCTCCATGCTCCAAATCCATTTTAAAGCCATTTTTAAGGCATTTCGCGCATACATGAAATGAACACATTTTTCTCCAAAACTATAACAGATGCAAGCTTGTCTTGTTTGGTGGAGATGATATTTAATAAAATAAGTAGAAATCCACTAAAAGTTTTGTTTGGTTATCTTGCAATCCCGAGATAATCGTCTCCATGCTCCAAATCCATTTTAAAGCCATTTTTAAGGCATTTCGCGCATACATGAAATGAACACATTTTTCTCCAAAACTATAACAGATGCAAGCTTGTCCTGTTTGGTGGAGATGATATTTAATAAAATAAGTAGAAATCCACTAAAAGTTTTGTTTGGTTATCTTGCAATCCCGAGATAATCGTCTCCATGCTCCAAATCCATTTTAAAGCCATTTTTAAGGCATTTCGCGCATACATGAAATGAACACATTTTTCTCCAAAACTATAACAGATGCAAGCTTGTCCTGTTTGGTGGAGATGATATTTAATAAAATAAGTAGAAATCCACTAAAAGTTTTGTTTGGTTATCTTGCAATCCCGAG
This sequence comes from Anomaloglossus baeobatrachus, assembly GCF_048569485.1. Classification (NCBI taxonomy): domain Eukaryota; kingdom Metazoa; phylum Chordata; class Amphibia; order Anura; family Aromobatidae; genus Anomaloglossus; species Anomaloglossus baeobatrachus. The sequence continues at coordinate 25,809 of NW_027444954.1, forward strand.
ATAATCGTCTCCATGCTCCAAATCCATTTTAAAGCCATTTTTAAGGCATTTCGCGCATACATGAAATGAACACATTTTTCTCCAAAACTATAACAGATGCAAGCTTGTCCTGTTTGGTGGAGATGATATTTAATAAAATAAGTAGAAATCCACTAAAAGTTTTGTTTGGTTATCTTGCAATCCCGAGATAATCGTCTCCATGCTCCAAATCCATTTTAAAGCCATTTTTAAGGCATTTCGCGCATACATGAAATGAACACATTTTTCTCCAAAACTATAACAGATGCAAGCTTGTCCTGTTTGGTGGAGATGATATTTAATAAAATAAGTAGAAATCCACTAAAAGTTTTGTTTGGTTATATTGCAATCCCGAGATAATCGTCTCCATGCTCCAAATCCATTTTAAAGCCATTTTTAAGGCATTTCGCGCATACATGAAATGAACACATTTTTCTCCAAAACTATAACAGATGCAAGCTTGTCCTGTTTGGTGGAGATGATATTTAATAAAATAAGTAGAAATCCACTAAAAGTTTTGTTTGGTTATCTTGCAATCCCGAGATAATCGTCTCCATGCTCCAAATCCATTTTAAAGCCATTTTTAAGGCATTTCGCGCATACATGAAATGAACACATTTTTCTCCAAAACTATAACAGATGCAAGCTTGTCCTGTTTGGTGGAGATGATATTTAATAAAATAAGTAGAAATCCACTAAAAGTTTTGTTTGGTTATCTTGCAATCCCGAGATAATCGTCTCCATGCTCCAAATCCATTTTAAAGCCATTTTTAAGGCATTTCGCGCATACATGAAATGAACACATTTTTCTCCAAAACTATAACAGATGCAAGCTTGTCCTGTTTGGTGGAGATGATATTTAATAAAATAAGTAGAAATCCACTAAAATTTTTGTTTGGTTATCTTGCAATCCCGAGATAATCGTCTCCATGCTCCAAATCCATTTTAAAGACATTTTTAAGGCATTTCGCGCATACATGAAATGAACACATTTTTCTCCAAAACTATAACAGATGCAAGCTTGTCCTGTTTGGTGGAGATGATATTTAATAAAATAAGTAGAAATCCACTAAAAGTTTTGTTTGGTTATCTTGCAATCCCGAGATAATCGTCTCCATGCTCCAAATCCATTTTAAAGCCATTTTTAAGGCATTTCGCGCATACATGAAATGAACACATTTTTCTCCAAAACTATAACAGATGCAAGCTTGTCCTGTTTGGTGGAGATGATATTTAATAAAATAAATAGAAATCCACTAAAAGTTTTGTTTGGTTATCTTGCAATCCCGAGATAATCGTCTCCATGCTCCAAATCCATTTTAAAGCCATTTTTAAGGCATTTCGCGCATACATGAAATGAACACATTTTTCTCCAAAACTATAACAGATGCAAGCTTGTCCTGTTTGGTGGAGATGATATTTAATAAAATAAGTAGAAATCCACTAAAAGTTTTGTTTGGTTATCTTGCAATCCCGAGATAATCGTCTCCATGCTCCAAATCCATTTTAAAGCCATTTTTAAGGCATTTCGCGCATACATGAAATGAACACATTTTTCTCCAAAACGAAAACAGATGCAAGCTTGTCCTGTTTGGTGGAGATGATATTTAATAAAATAAGTAGAAATCCACTAAAATTTTTGTTTGGTTATCTTGCAATCCCGAGATAATCCTCTCCATGCTCCAAATCCATTTTAAAGCCATTTTTAAGGCATTTCGCGCATACATGAAATGAACACATTTTTCTCCAAAACTATAACAGATGCAAGCTTGTCCTGTTTGGTGGAGATGATATTTAATAAAATAAGTAGAAATCCACTAAAAGTTTTGTTTGGTTATATTTTAATCCCGAGATAATCGTCTCCATGCTCCAAATCCATTTTAAAGCCATTTTTAAGGCATTTCGCGCATACATGAAATGAACACATTTTTCTCCAAAACTATAACAGATGCAAGCTTGTCCTGTTTGGTGGAGATGATATTTAATAAAATAAGTAGAAATCCACTAAAAGTTTTGTTTGGTTATCTTGCAATCCCGAGATAATCGTCTCCATGCTCCAAATCCATTTTAAAGCCATTTTTAAGGCATTTCGCGCATACATGAAATGAACACATTTTTCTCCAAAACTATAACAGATGCAAGCTTGTCCTGTTTGGTGGAGATGATATTTAATAAAATAAGTAGAAATCCACTAAAAGTTTTGTTTGGTTATCTTGCAATCCCGAGATAATCGTCTCCATGCTCCAAATCCATTTTAAAGCCATTTTTAAGGCATTTCGCGCATACATGAAATGAACACATTTTTCTCCAAAACTATAACAGATGCAAGCTTGTCTTGTTTGGTGGAGATGATATTTAATAAAATAAGTAGAAATCCACTAAAAGTTTTGTTTGGTTATCTTGCAATCCCGAGATAATCGTCTCCATGCTCCAAATCCATTTTAAAGCCATTTTTAAGGCATTTCGCGCATACATGAAATGAACACATTTTTCTCCAAAACTATAACAGATGCAAGCTTGTCCTGTTTGGTGGAGATGATATTTAATAAAATAAGTAGAAATCCACTAAAAGTTTTGTTTGGTTATCTTGCAATCCCGAGATAATCGTCTCCATGCTCCAAATCCATTTTAAAGCCATTTTTAAGGCATTTCGCGCATACATGAAATGAACACATTTTTCTCCAAAACTATAACAGATGCAAGCTTGTCCTGTTTGGTGGAGATGATATTTAATAAAATAAGTAGAAATCCACTAAAAGTTTTGTTTGGTTATATTGCAATCCCGAGATAATCGTCTCCATGCTCCAAATCCATTTTAAAGCCATTTTTAAGGCATTTCGCGCATACATGAAATGAACACATTTTTCTCCAAAACTATAACAGATGCAAGCTTGTCCTGTTTGGTGGAGATGATATTTAATAAAATAAGTAGAAATCCACTAAAAGTTTTGTTTGGTTATCTTGCAATCCCGAGATAATCGTCTCCATGCTCCAAATCCATTTTAAAGCCATTTTTAAGGCATTTCGCGCATACATGAAATGAACACATTTTTCTCCAAAACTATAACAGATGCAAGCTTGTCCTGTTTGGTGGAGATGATATTTAATAAAATAAGTAGAAATCCACTAAAAGTTTTGTTTGGTTATCTTGCAATCCCGAGATAATCGTCTCCATGCTCCAAATCCATTTTAAAGCCATTTTTAAGGCATTTCGCGCATACATGAAATGAACACATTTTTCTCCAAAACTATAACAGATGCAAGCTTGTCCTGTTTGGTGGAGATGATATTTAATAAAATAAGTAGAAATCCACTAAAATTTTTGTTTGGTTATCTTGCAATCCCGAGATAATCGTCTCCATGCTCCAAATCCATTTTAAAGACATTTTTAAGGCATTTCGCGCATACATGAAATGAACACATTTTTCTCCAAAACTATAACAGATGCAAGCTTGTCCTGTTTGGTGGAGATGATATTTAATAAAATAAGTAGAAATCCACTAAAAGTTTTGTTTGGTTATCTTGCAATCCCGAGATAATCGTCTCCATGCTCCAAATCCATTTTAAAGCCATTTTTAAGGCATTTCGCGCATACATGAAATGAACACATTTTTCTCCAAAACTATAACAGATGCAAGCTTGTCCTGTTTGGTGGAGATGATATTTAATAAAATAAATAGAAATCCACTAAAAGTTTTGTTTGGTTATCTTGCAATCCCGAGATAATCGTCTCCATGCTCCAAATCCATTTTAAAGCCATTTTTAAGGCATTTCGCGCATACATGAAATGAACACATTTTTCTCCAAAACTATAACAGATGCAAGCTTGTCCTGTTTGGTGGAGATGATATTTAATAAAATAAGTAGAAATCCACTAAAAGTTTTGTTTGGTTATATTGCAATCCCGAGATAATCGTCTCCATGCTCCAAATCCATTTTAAAGCCATTTTTAAGGCATTTCGCGCATACATGAAATGAACACATTTTTCTCCAAAACTATAACAGATGCAAGCTTGTCCTGTTTGGTGGAGATGATATTTAATAAAATAAGTAGAAATCCACTAAAAGTTTTGTTTGGTTATCTTGCAATCCCGAGATAATCGTCTCCATGCTCCAAATCCATTTTAAAGCCATTTTTAAGGCATTTCGCGCATACATGAAATGAACACATTTTTCTCCAAAACTATAACAGATGCAAGCTTGTCCTGTTTGGTGGAGATGATATTTAATAAAATAAGTAGAAATCCACTAAAAGTTTTGTTTGGTTATCTTGCAATCCCGAGATAATCGTCTCCATGCTCCAAATCCATTTTTAAAGCCATTTTTAAGGCATTTCGCGCATACATGAAATGAACACATTTTTCTCCAAAACTATAACAGATGCAAGCTTGTCCTGTTTGGTGGAGATGATATTTAATAAAATAAGTAGAAATCCACTAAAAGTTTTGTTTGGTTATCTTGCAATCCCGAGATAATCGTCTCCATGCTCCAAATCCATTTTAAGCTTTTTTAAGGCATTTCGCGCATACATGAAATGAACACATTTTTCTCCAAAACTATAACAGATGCAAGCTTGTCCTGTTTGGTGGAGATGATATTTAATAAAATAAGTAGAAATCCACTAAAAGTTTTGTTTGGTTATCTTTCAATCCGAGATAATCGTCTCCATGCTCCAAATCCATTTTAAAGCCATTTTTAAGGCATTTCGCGCATACATGAAATGAACACATTTTTCTCCAAAACTATAACAGATGCAAGCTTGTCCTGTTTGGTGGAGATGATATTAATAAAATAAGTAGAAATCCACTAAAAGTTTTGTTTGGTTATCTTGCAATCCCGAGATAATCGTCTCCATGCTCCAAATCCATTTTAAAGCCATTTTTAAGGCATTTCGCGCATACATGAAATGAACACATTTTTCTCCAAAACTATAACAGATGCAAGCTTGTCCTGTTTGGTGGAGATGATATTTAATAAAATAAGTAGAAATCCACTAAAAGTTTTGTTTGGTTATCTTGCAATCCCGAGATAATCGTCTCCATGCTCCAAATCCATTTTAAAGCCATTTTTAAGGCATTTCGCGCATACATGAAATGAACACATTTTTCTCCAAAACTATAACAGATGCAAGCTTGTCTTGTTTGGTGGAGATGATATTTAATAAAATAAGTAGAAATCCACTAAAAGTTTTGTTTGGTTATCTTGCAATCCCGAGATAATCGTCTCCATGCTCCAAATCCATTTTAAAGCCATTTTTAAGGCATTTCGCGCATACATGAAATGAACACATTTTTCTCCAAAACTATAACAGATGCAAGCTTGTCCTGTTTGGTGGAGATGATATTTAATAAAATAAGTAGAAATCCACTAAAAGTTTTGTTTGGTTATCTTGCAATCCCGAGATAATCGTCTCCATGCTCCAAATCCATTTTAAAGCCATTTTAAGGCATTTCGCGCATACATGAAATGAACACATTTTTCTCCAAAACTATAACAGATGCAAGCTTGTCCTGTTTGGTGGAGATGATATTTAATAAAATAAGTAGAAATCCACTAAAAGTTTTGTTTGGTTATCTTGCAATCCCGAGATAATCGTCTCCATGCTCCAAATCCATTTTAAAGCCATTTTTAAGGCATTTCGCGCATACATGAAATGAACACATTTTTCTCCAAAACTATAACAGATGCAAGCTTGTCCTGTTTGGTGGAGATGATATTTAATAAAATAAGTAGAAATCCACTAAAAGTTTTGTTTGGTTATCTTGCAATCCCGAGATAATCGTCTCCATGCTCCAAATCCATTTTAAAGCCATTTTTAAGGCATTTCGCGCATACATGAAATGAACACATTTTTCTCCAAAACTATAACAGATGCAAGCTTGTCCTGTTTGGTGAGATGATATTTAATAAAATAAGTAGAAATCCACTAAAAGTTTTGTTTGGTTATCTTGCAATCCCGAGATAATCGTCTCCATGCTCCAAATCCATTTTAAAGCCATTTTTAAGGCATTTCGCGCATACATGAAATGAACACATTTTTCTCCAAAACTATAACAGATGCAAGCTTGTCCTGTTTGGTGGAGATGATATTTAATAAAATAAGTAGAAATCCACTAAAAGTTTTGTTTGGTTATCTTGCAATCCCGAGATAATCGTCTCCATGCTCCAAATCCATTTTAAAGCCATTTTTAAGGCATTTCGCGCATACATGAAATGAACACATTTTTCTCCAAAACTATAACAGATGCAAGCTTGTCCTGTTTGGTGGAGATTATATTTAATAAAATAAGTAGAAATCCACTAAAAGTTTTGTTTGGTTATCTTGCAATCCCGAGATAATCGTCTCCATGCTCCAAATCCATTTTAAAGCCATTTTTAAGGCATTTCGCGCATACATGAAATGAACACATTTTTCTCCAAAACTATAACAGATGCAAGCTTGTCTTGTTTGGTGGAGATGATATTTAATAAAATAAGTAGAAATCCACTAAAAGTTTTGTTTGGTTATCTTGCAATCCCGAGATAATCGTCTCCATGCTCCAAATCCATTTTAAAGCCATTTTTAAGGCATTTCGCGCATACATGAAATGAACACATTTTTCTCCAAAACTATAACAGATGCAAGCTTGTCCTGTTTGGTGGAGATGATATTTAATAAAATAAGTAGAAATTTACTAAAATTTTTGTTTGGTTATCTTGCAATCCCGAGATAATCGTCTCCATGCTCCAAATCCATTTTAAAGCCATTTTTAAGGCATTTCGCGCATACATGAAATGAACACATTTTTCTCCAAAACTATAACAGATGCAAGCTTGTCCTGTTTGGTGGAGATGATATTTAATAAAATAAGTAGAAATCCACTAAAAGTTTTGTTTGGTTATCTTGCAATCCCGAGATAATCGTCTCCATGCTCCAAATCCATTTTAAAGCCATTTTTAAGGCATTTCGCGCATACATGAAATGAACACATTTTTCTCCAAAACTATAACAGATGCAAGCTTGTCCTGTTTGGTGGAGATGATATTTAATAAAATAAGTAGAAATCCACTAAAAGTTTTGTTTGGTTATCTTGCAATCCCGAGATAATCGTCTCCATGCTCCAAATCCATTTTAAAGCCATTTTTAAGGCATTTCGCGCATACATGAAATGAACACATTTTTCTCCAAAACTATAACAGATGCAAGCTTGTCCTGTTTGGTGGAGATGATATTTAATAAAATAAGTAGAAATCCACTAAAAGTTTTGTTTGGTTATCTTGCAATCCCGAGATAATCGTCTCCATGCTCCAAATCCATTTTAAAGCCATTTTTAAGGCATTTCGCGCATACATGAAATGAACACATTTTTCCTCCAAAACTATAACAGATGCAAGCTTGTCCTGTTTGGTGGAGATGATATTTAATAAAATAAGTAGAAATCCACTAAAAGTTTTGTTTGGTTATCTTGCAATCCCGAGATAATCGTCTCCATGCTCCAAATCCATTTTAAAGCTATTTTTAAGGCATTTCGCGCATACATGAAATGAACACATTTTTCTCCAAAACTATAACAGATGCAAGCTTGTCCTGTTTGGTGGAGATGATATTTAATAAAAATAAATAGAAATCCACTAAAAGTTTTGTTTGGTTATCTTGCAATCCCGAGATAATCGTCTCCATGCTCCAAATCCATTTTAAAGCCATTTTAAGGCATTTCGCGCATACATGAAATGAACACATTTTTCTCCAAAACTATAACAGATGCAAGCTTGTCCTGTTTGGTGGAGATGATATTTAATAAAATAAGTAGAAATCCACTAAAAGTTTTGTTTGGTTATATTGCAATCCCGAGATAATCGTCTCCATGCTCCAAATCCATTTTAAAGCCATTTTAAGGCATTTCGCACATACATGAAATGAACACATTTTTCTCCAAAACTATAACAGATGCAAGCTTGTCCTGTTTGGTGGAGATGATATTTAATAAAATAAGTAGAAATCCACTAAAAGTTTTGTTTGGTTATCTTGCAATCCCGAGATAATCGTCTCCATGCTCCAAATCCATTTAAAGCCATTTTTAAGGCATTTCGCGCATACATGAAATGAACACATTTTTCTCAAAAACTATAACAGATGCAAGCTTGTCCTGTTTGGTGGAGATGATATTTAATAAAATAAGTAGAAATCCACTAAAAGTTTTGTTTGGTTATCTTGCAATCCCGAGATAATCGTCTCCATGCTCCAAATCTATTTTAAAGCCATTTTTAAGGCATTTCGCGCATACATGAAATGAACACATTTTTCTCCAAAACTATAACAGATGCAAGCTTGTCCTGTTTGGTGGAGATGATATTTAATAAAATAAGTAGAAATCCACTAAAAGTTTTGTTTGGTTATTTTGCAATCCCGAGATAATCGTCTCCATGCTCCAAATCCATTTTAAAGCCATTTTTAAGGCATTTCGCGCATACATGAAATGAACACATTTTTCTCCAAAACTATAACAGATGCAAGCTTGTCCTGTTTGGTGGAGATAATATTTAATAAAATAAGTAGAAATCTACTAAAAGTTTCGTTTGTTTATATTGCCATCCTGAGATAATCGTCTCCATGCTCCAAATCCATTTTAAAGCCATTTCAAAGGCATTTTGCGCATACATGAAATGAACACATTTTTCTCCAAAACTATAACACATGCAAGCTTGTCCTGTTTGGTGGAGATGATATTTAATAAAATAAGTAGAAATCCACTAAAAGTTTTGTTTGGTTATCTTGCAATCCCGAGATAATCGTCTCCATGCTCTAAATCCATTTTAAAGCCATTTTTAAGGCATTTCGCGCATACATCAAATGAACACATTTTTCTCCAAAACTATAACAGATGCAAGCTTGTCCTGTTTGGTGGAGATGATATTTAATAAAATAAGTAGAAATCCACTAAAAGTTTTGTTTGGTTATATTGCAATCCCGAGATAATCGTCTCCATGCTCCAAATCCATTTTAAAGCCATTTTTAAGGCATTTCGCGCATACATGAAATGAACACATTTTTCTCCAAAACTATAACAGATGCAAGCTTGTCCTGTTTGGTGGAGATGATATTTAATAAAATAAGTAGAAATCCACTAAAAGTTTTGTTTGGTTATCTTGCAATCCCGAGATAATTGTCTCCATGCTCCAAATCCATTTTAAAGCCATTTTTAAGGCATTTCGCGCATACATGAAAAGAACACATTTTTCTCCAAAACTATAACAGATGCAAGCTTGTCCTGTTTGGTGGAGATGATATTTAATAAAATAAGTAGAAAACCACTAAAAGTTTTGTTTGGTTATCTTGCAATCCCGAGATAATCGTCTCCATGCTCCAAATCCATTTTAAAGCCATTTTTAAGGCATTTCGCGCATACATGAAATGAACACATTTTTCTCCAAAACTATAACAGATGCAAGCTTGTCCTGTTTGGTGGAGATGATATTTAATAAAATAAGTAGAAATCCACTAAAAGTTTTGTTTGGTTATCTTGCAATCCCGAGATAATCGTCTCCATGCTCCAAATCCATTTTAAAGCCATTTTTAAGGCATTTCGCGCATACATGAAATGAACACATTTTTCTCCAAAACTATAACAGATGCAAGCTTGTCCTGTTTGGTGGAGATAATATTTAATAAAATAAGTAGAAATCTACTAAAAGTTTCGTTTGTTTATATTGCCATCCTAAGATAATCGTCTCCATGCTCCAAATCCATTTTAAAGCCATTTCAAAGGCATTTTGCGCATACATGAAATGAACACATTTTTCTCCAAAACTATAACACATGCAAGCTTGTCCTGTTTGGTGGAGATGATATTTAATAAAATAAGTAGAAATCCACTAAAAGTTTTGTTTGGTTATCTTGCAATCCCGAGATAATCGTCTCCATGCTCCAAATCCATTTTAAAGCCATTTTTAAGGCATTTCGCGCATACATGAAATGAACACATTTTTCTCCAAAACTATAACAGATGCAAGCTTGTCCTGTTTGGTGGAGATGATATTTAATAAAATAAGTAGAAATCCACTAAAAGTTTTGTTTGGTTATCTTGCAATTCCGAGATAATCGTCTCCATGCTCCAAATCCATTTTAAAGCCATTTTTAAGGCATTTCGCGCATACATGAAATGAACACATTTTTCTCCAAAACTATAACAGATGCAAGCTTGTCCTGTTTGGTGGAGATGATATTTAATAAAATAAGTAGAAATCCACTAAAAGTTTTGTTTGGTTATCTTGCAATCCCGAGATAATCGTCTCCATGCTTCAAATCCATTTTAAAGCCATTTTTAAGGCATTTCGCGCATACATGAAATGAACACATTTTTTCTCCAAAACTATAACAGATGCAAGCTTGTCCTGTTTGGTGGAGATGATATTTAATAAAATAAGTAGAAATCCACTAAAAGTTTTGTTTGGTTATCTTGCAATCCCGAAATAATCGTCTCCATGCTCCAAATCCATTTTAAAGCCATTTTTAAGGCATTTCGCGCATACATGAAATGAACACATTTTTCTCCAAAACTATAACAGATGCAAGCTTGTCCTGTTTGGTGGAGATGATATTTAATAAAATAAGTAGAAATCCACTAAAAGTTTTGTTTGGTTATCTTGCAATCCCGAGATAATCGTCTCCATGCTCCAAATCCATTTTAAAGCCATTTTTAAGGCATTTCGCGCATACATGAAATGAACACATTTTTCTCCAAAACTATAACAGATGCAAGCTTGTCCTGTTTGGTGGAGATGATATTTAATAAAATAAGTAGAAATCCACTAAAAGTTTTGTTTGGTTATCTTGCAATCCCGAGATAATCGTCTCCATGCTCCAAATCCATTTTAAAGCCATTTCAAAGGCATTTTGCGCATACATGAAATGAACACATTTTTCTCCAAAACTATAACACATGCAAGCTTGTCCTGTTTTGGTGGAGATGATATTTAATAAAATAAGTAGAAATCCACTAAAAGTTTTGTTTGGTTATCTTGCAATCCCGAGATAATCGTCTCCATGCTCCAAATCCATTTTAAAGCCATTTTTAAGGCATTTCGCGCATACATGAAATGAACACATTTTTCTCCAAAACTATAACAGATGCAAGCTTGTCCTGTTTGGTGGAGATGATATTTAATAAAATAAGTAGAAATCCACTAAAAGTTTTGTTTGGTTATTTGCAATCCCGAGATAATCGTCTCCATGCTCCAAATCCATTTTAAAGCCATTTTTAAGGCATTTCGCGCATACATGAAATGAACACATTTTTCTCCAAAACTATAACAGATGCAAGCTTGTCCTGTTTGGTGGAGATAATATTTAATAAAATAAGTAGAAATCTACTAAAAGTTTCGTTTGTTTATATTGCCATCCTGAGATAATCGTCTCCATGCTCCAAATCCATTTTAAAGCCATTTCAAAGGCATTTTGCGCATACATGAAATGAACACATTTTTCTCCAAAACTATAACACATGCAAGCTTGTCCTGTTTGGTGGAGATGATATTTAATAAAATAAGTAGAAATCCACTAAAAGTTTTGTTTGGTTATCTTGCAATCCCGAGATAATCGTCTCCATGCTCCAAATCCATTTTAAAGCCATTTTTAAGGCATTTCGCGCATACATCAAATGAACACATTTTTCTCCAAAACTATAACAGATGCAAGCTTGTCCTGTTTGGTGGAGATGATATTTAATAAAATAAGTAGAAATCCACTAAAAGTTTTGTTTGGTTATATTGCAATCCCGAGATAATCGTCTCCATGCTCCAAATCCATTTTAAAGCCATTTTTAAGGCATTTCGCGCATACATGAAATGAACACATTTTTCTCCAAAACTATAACAGATGCAAGCTTGTCCTGTTTGGTGGAGATGATATTTAAATAAAATAAGTAGAAATCCACTAAAAGTTTTGTTTGGTTATCTTGCAATCCCAATCCCGAGATAATTGTCTCCATGCTCCAAATCCATTTTAAAACCATTTTTAAGGCATTTCGCGCATACATGAAATGAACACATTTTTCTCCAAAACTATAACAGATGCAAGCTTGTCCTGTTTGGTGGAGATGATATTTAATAAAATAAGTAGAAATCCACTAAAAGTTTTGTTTGGTTATCTTGCAATCCCGAGATAATCGTCTCCATGCTCCAAATCCATTTTAAAGCCATTTTTAAGGCATTTCGCGCATACATGAAATGAACACATTTTTCTCCAAAACTATAACAGATGCAAGCTTGTCCTGTTTGGTGGAGATGATATTTAATAAAATAAGTAGAAATCCACTAAAAGTTTTGTTTGGTTATCTTGCAATCCCGAGATAATCGTCTCCATGCTCCAAATCCATTTTAAAGCCATTTCAAAGGCATTTTGCGCATACATGAAATGAACACATTTTTCTCCAAAACTATAACACATGCAAGCTTGTCCTGTTTGGTGGAGATGATATTTAATAAAATAAGTAGAAATCCACTAAAAGTTTTGTTTGGTTATCTTGCAATCCCGAGATAATCGTCTCCATGCTCCAAATCCATTTTAAAGCCATTTTTAAGGCATTTCGCGCATACATGAAATGAACACATTTTTCTCCAAAACTATAACAGATGCAAGCTTGTCCTGTTTGGTGGAGATGATATTTAATAAAATAAGTAGAAATCCACTAAAAGTTTTGTTTGGTTATTTTGCAATCCCGAGATAATCGTCTCCATGCTCCAAATCCATTTTAAAGCCATTTTTAAGGCATTTCGCGCATACATGAAATGAACACATTTTTCTCCAAAACTATAACAGATGCAAGCTTGTCCTGTTTGGTGGAGATAATATTTAATAAAATAAGTAGAAATCTACTAAAAGTTTCGTTTGTTTATATTGCCATCCTGAGATAATCGTCTCCATGCTCCAAATCCATTTTAAAGCCATTTCAAAGGCATTTTGCGCATACATGAAATGAACACATTTTTCTCCAAAACTATAACACATGCAAGCTTGTCCTGTTTGGTGGAGATGATATTTAATAAAATAAGTAGAAATCCACTAAAAGTTTTGTTTGGTTATCTTGCAATCCCGAGATAATCGTCTCCATGCTCCAAATCCATTTTAAAGCCATTTTTAAGGCATTTCGCGCATACATCAAATGAACACATTTTTCTCCAAAACTATAACAGATGCAAGCTTGTCCTGTTTGGTGGAGATGATATTTAATAAAATAAGTAGAAATCCACTAAAAGTTTTGTTTGGTTATATTGCAATCCCGAGATAATCGTCTCCATGCTCCAAATCCATTTTAAAGCCATTTTTAAGGCATTTCGCGCATACATGAAATGAACACATTTTTCTCCAAAACTATAACAGATGCAAGCTTGTCCTGTTTGGTGGAGATGATATTTAATAAAATAAGTAGAAATCCACTAAAAGTTTTGTTTGGTTATCTTGCAATCCCGAGATAATTGTCTCCATGCTCCAAATCCATTTTAAAACCATTTTTAAGGCATTTCGCGCATACATGAAATGAACACATTTTTCTCCAAAACTATAACAGATGCAAGCTTGTCCTGTTTGGTGGAGATGATATTTAATAAAATAAGTAGAAATCCACTAAAAGTTTTGTTTGGTTATCTTGCAATCCCGAGATAATCGTCTCCATGCTCCAAATCCATTTTAAAGCCATTTTTAAGGCATTTCGCGCATACATGAAATGAACACATTTTTCTCCAAAACTATAACAGATGCAAGCTTGTCCTGTTTGGTGGAGATGATATTTAATAAAATAAGTAGAAATCCACTAAAAGTTTTGTTTGGTTATCTTGCAATCCCGAGATAATCGTCTCCATGCTCCAAATCCATTTTAAAGCCATTTTTAAGGCATTTCGCGCATACATGAAATGAACACATTTTTCTCCAAAACTATAACAGATGCAAGCTTGTCCTGTTTGGTGGAGATAATATTTAATAAAATAAGTAGAAATCTACTAAAAGTTTCGTTTGTTTATATTGCCATCCTAAGATAATCGTCTCCATGCTCCAAATCCATTTTAAAGCCATTTCAAAGGCATTTTGCGCATACATGAAATGAACACATTTTTCTCCAAAACTATAACACATGCAAGCTTGTCCTGTTTGGTGGAGATGATATTTAATAAAATAAGTAGAAATCCACTAAAAGTTTTGTTTGGTTATCTTGCAATCCCGAGATAATCGTCTCCATGCTCCAAATCCATTTTAAAGCCATTTTTAAGGCATTTCGCGCATACATGAAATGAACACATTTTTCTCCAAAACTATAACAGATGCAAGCTTGTCCTGTTTGGTGGAGATGATATTTAATAAAATAAGTAGAAATCCACTAAAAGTTTTGTTTGGTTATCTTGCAATCCCGAGATAATCGTCTCCATGCTCCAAATCCATTTTAAAGCCATTTTTAAGGCATTTCGCGCATACATGAAATGAACACATTTTTCTCCAAAACTATAACAGATGCAAGCTTGTCTTGTTTGGTGGAGATGATATTTAATAAAATAAGTAGAAATCCACTAAAAGTTTTGTTTGGTTATCTTGCAATCCCGAAATAATCGTCTCCATGCTCCAAATCCATTTTAAAGCCATTTTTAAGGCATTTCGCGCATACATGAAATGAACACATTTTTCTCCAAAACTATAACAGATGCAAGCTTGTCCTGTTTGGTGGAGATGATATTTAATAAAATAAGTAGAAATCCACTAAAAGTTTTGTTTGGTTATCTTGCAATCCCGAGATAATCGTCTCCATGCTCCAAATCCATTTTAAAGCCATTTTTAAGGCATTTCGCGCATACATGAAATGAACACATTTTTCTCCAAAACTATAACAGATGCAAGCTTGTCCTGTTTGGTGGAGATGATATTTAATAAAATAAGTAGAAATCCACTAAAAGTTTTGTTTGGTTATATTGCAATCCCGAGATAATCGTCTCCATGCTCCAAATCCATTTTAAAGCCATTTTTAAGGCATTTCGCGCATACATGAAATGAACACATTTTTCTCCAAAACTATAATAGATGCAAGCTTGTCCTGTTTGGTGGAGATGATATTTAATAAAATAAGTAGAAATCCACTAAAAGTTTTGTTTGGTTATCTTGCAATCCCGAGATAATCGTCTCCATGCTCCAAATCCATTTTAAAGCCATTTTTAAGGCATTTCGCGCATACATGAAATGAACACATTTTTCTCCAAAACTATAACAGATGCAAGCTTGTCCTGTTTGGTGGAGATGATATTTAATAAAATAAGTAGAAATCCACTAAAAGTTTTGTTTGGTTATCTTGCAATCCCGAGATAATCGTCTCCATGCTCCAAATCCATTTTAAAGCCATTTCAAAGGCATTTTGCGCATACATGAAATGAACACATTTTTCTCCAAAACTATAACACATGCAAGCTTGTCCTGTTTGGTGGAGATGATATTTAATAAAATAAGTAGAAATCCACTAAAAGTTTTGTTTGGTTATCTTGCAATCCCGAGATAATCGTCTCCATGCTCCAAATCCATTTTAAAGCCATTTTTAAGGCATTTCGCGCATACATGAAATGAACACATTTTTCTCCAAAACTATAACAGATGCAAGCTTGTCTTGTTTGGTGGAGATGATATTTAAGAAAATAAGTAGAAATCCACTAAAAGTTTTGTTTGGTTATCTTGCAATCCCGAGATAATCGTCTCCATGCTCCAAATCCATTTTAAAGCCATTTTTAAGGCATTTCGCGCATACATGAAATGAACACATTTTTCTCCAAAACTATAACAGATGCAAGCTTGTCCTGTTTGGTGGAGATGATATTTAATAAAATAAGTAGAAATCCACTAAAATTTTTGTTTGGTTATCTTGCAATCCCGAGATAATCGTCTCCATGCTCCAAATCCATTTTAAAGCCATTTTTAAGGCATTTCGCGCATACATGAAATGAACACATTTTTCTCCAAAACTATAACAGATGCAAGCTTGTCCTGTTTGGTGGAGATGATATTTAATAAAATAAGTAGAAATCCACTAAAAGTTTTGTTTGGTTATATTGCAATCCCGAGATAATCGTCTCCATGCTCCAAATCCATTTTAAAGCCATTTTTAAGGCATTTCGCGCATACATGAAATGAACACATTTTTCTCCAAAACTATAACAGATGCAAGCTTGTCCTGTTTGGTGGAGATGATATTTAATAAAATAAGTAGAAATCCACTAAAAGTTTTGTTTGGTTATCTTGCAATCCCGAGATAATCGTCTCCATGCTCCAAATCCATTTTAAAGCCATTTTTAAGGCATTTCGCGCATACATGAAATGAACACATTTTTCTCCAAAACTATAACAGATGCAAGCTTGTCCTGTTTGGTGGAGATGATATTTAATAAAATAAGTAGAAATCCACTACAAGTTTTGTTTGGTTATCTTGCAATCCCGAGATAATCGTCTCCATGCTCCAAATCCATTTTAAAGCCATTTTTAAGGCATTTCGCGCATACATGAAATGAACACATTTTTCTCCAAAACTATAACAGATGCAAGCTTGTCTTGTTTGGTGGAGATGATATTTAATAAAATAAGTAGAAATCCACTAAAAGTTTTGTTTGGTTATCTTGCAATCCCGAGATAATCGTCTCCATGCTCCAAATCCATTTTAAAGCCATTTTTAAGGCATTTCGCGCATACATGAAATGAACACATTTTTCTCCAAAACTATAACAGATGCAAGCTTGTCCTGTTTGGTGGAGATGATATTTAATAAAATAAGTAGAAATCCACTAAAATTTTTGTTTGGTTATCTTGCAATCCCGAGATAATCGTCTCCATGCTCCAAATCCATTTTAAAGCCATTTTTAAGGCATTTCGCGCATACATGAAATGAACACATTTTTCTCCAAAACTATAACAGATGCAAGCTTGTCCTGTTTGGTGGAGATGATATTTAATAAAATAAGTAGAAATCCACTAAAAGTTTTGTTTGGTTATATTGCAATCCCGAGATAATCGTCTCCATGCTCCAAATCCATTTTAAAGCCATTTTTAAGGCATTTTCGCGCATACATGAAATGAACACATTTTTCTCCAAAACTATAACAGATGCAAGCTTGTCCTGTTTGGTGGAGATGATATTTAATAAAATAAGTAGAAATCCACTAAAAGTTTTGTTTGGTTATCTTGCAATCCCGAGATAATCGTCTCCATGCTCCAAATCTATTTTAAAGCCATTTTTAAGGCATTTCGCGCATACATGAAATGAACACATTTTTCTCCAAAACTATAACAGATGCAAGCTTGTCCTGTTTGGTGGAGATGATATTTAATAAAATAAGTAGAAATCCACTAAAAGTTTTGTTTGGTTATCTTGCAATCCCGAGATAATCGTCTCCATGCTCCAAATCCATTTTAAAGCCATTTTTAAGGCATTTCGCGCATACATGAAATGAACACATTTTTCTCCAAAACGAAAACAGATGCAAGCTTGTCCTGTTTGGTGGAGATGATATTTAATAAAATAAGTAGAAATCCACTAAAATTTTTGTTTGGTTATCTTGCAATCCCGAGATAATCGTCTCCATGCTCCAAATCCATTTTAAAGCCATTTTTAAGGCATTTCGCGCATACATGAAATGAACACATTTTTCTCCAAAACTATAACAGATGCAAGCTTGTCCTCTTTGGTGGAGATGATATTTAATAAAATAAGTAGAAATCCACTAAAAGTTTTGTTTGGTTATATTGCAATCCCGAGATAATCGTCTCCATGCTCCAAATCCATTTTAAAGCCATTTTTAAGGCATTTCGCGCATACATGAAATGAACACATTTTTCTCCAAAACGAAAACAGATGCAAGCTTGTCCTGTTTGGTGGAGATGATATTTAATAAAATAAGTAGAAATCCACTAAAATTTTTGTTTGGTTATCTTGCAATCCCGAGATAATCGTCTCCATGCTCCAAATCCATTTTAAAGCCATTTTTAAGGCATTTCGCGCATACATGAAATGAACACATTTTTCTCCAAAACTATAACAGATGCAAGCTTGTCCTGTTTGGTGGAGATGATATTTAATAAAATAAGTAGAAATCCACTAAAAGTTTTGTTTGGTTATATTGCAATCCCGAGATAATCGTCTCCATGCTCCAAATCCATTTTAAAGCCATTTTTAAGGCATTTCGCGCATACATGAAATGAACACATTTTTCTCCAAAACTATAACAGATGCAAGCTTGTCCTGTTTGGTGGAGATGATATTTAATAAAATAAGTAGAAATCCACTAAAAGTTTTGTTTGGTTATCTTGCAATCCCGAGATAATCGTCTCCATGCTCCAAATCCATTTTAAAGCCATTTTTAAGGCATTTCGCGCATACATGAAATGAACACATTTTTCTCCAAAACTATAACAGATGCAAGCTTGTCCTGTTTGGTGGAGATGATATTTAATAAAATAAGTAGAAATCCACTAAAAGTTTTGTTTGGTTATATTGCAATCCCGAGATAATCGTCTCCATGCTCCAAATCCATTTTAAAGCCATTTTTAAGGCATTTCGCGCATACATGAAATGAACACATTTTTCTCCAAAACTATAACAGATGCAAGCTTGTCCTGTTTGGTGGAGATGATATTTAATAAAATAAGTAGAAATCCACTAAAAGTTTTGTTTGGTTATCTTGCAATCCCGAGATAATCGTCTCCATGCTCCAAATCAATTTTAAAGCCATTTTTAAGGCATTTCGCGCATACATGAAATGAACACATTTTTCTCCAAAACGAAAACAGATGCAAGCTTGTCCTGTTTGGTGGAGATGATATTTAATAAAATAAGTAGAAATCCACTAAAATTTTTGTTTGGTTATCTTGCAATCCCGAGATAATCGTCTCCATGCTCCAAATCCATTTTAAAGCCATTTTTAAGGCATTTCGCGCATACATGAAATGAACACATTTTTCTCCAAAACTATAACAGATGCAAGCTTGTCCTGTTTGGTGGAGATGATATTTAATAAAATAAGTAGAAATCCACTAAAAGTTTTGTTTGGTTATATTGCAATCCCGAGATAATCGTCTCCATGCTCCAAATCCTTTTTAAAGCCATTTTTAAGGCATTTCGCGCATACATGAAATGAACACATTTTTCTCCAAAACTATAACAGATGCAAGCTTGTCCTGTTTGGTGGAGATGATATTTAATAAAATAAGTAGAAATCCACTAAAAGTTTTGTTTGGTTATCTTGCAATCCCGAGATAATCGTCTCCATGCTCCAAATCCATTTTAAAGCCATTTTTAAGGCATTTCGCGCATACATGAAATGAACACATTTTTCTCCAAAACGAAAACAGATGCAAGCTTGTCCTGTTTGGTGGAGATGATATTTAATAAAATAAGTAGAAATCCACTAAAATTTTTGTTTGGTTATCTTGCAATCCCGAGATAATCGTCTCCATGCTCCAAATCCATTTTAAAGCCATTTTTAAGGCATTTCGCGCATACATGAAATGAACACATTTTTCTCCAAAACGAAAACAGATGCAAGCTTTTCCTGTTTGGTGGAGATGATATTTAATAAAATAAGTAGAAATCCACTAAAAGTTTTGTTTGGTTATATTGCAATCCCGAGATAATCGTCTCCATGCTCCAAATCCATTTTAAAGCCATTTTTAAGGCATTTCACGCATACATGAAATGAACACATTTTTCTCCAAAACTATAACAGATGCAAG
This sequence comes from Anomaloglossus baeobatrachus, assembly GCF_048569485.1. Lineage (NCBI taxonomy): Eukaryota > Metazoa > Chordata > Amphibia > Anura > Aromobatidae > Anomaloglossus > Anomaloglossus baeobatrachus. Next base: position 45,550 of record NW_027444954.1, read on the forward strand.
CTTGTCCTGTTTGGTGGAGATGATATTTAATAAAATAAGTAGAAATCCACTAAAAGTTTTGTTTGGTTATCTTGCAATCCCGAGATAATCGTCTCCATGCTCCAAATCCATTTTAAAGCCATTTTTAAGGCATTTCGCGCATACATGAAATGAACACATTTTTCTCCAAAACGAAAACAGATGCAAGCTTGTCCTGTTTGGTGGAGATGATATTTAATAAAATAAGTAGAAATCCACTAAAATTTTTGTTTGGTTATCTTGCAATCCCGAGATAATCGTCTCCATGCTCCAAATCCATTTTAAAGCCATTTTTAAGGCATTTCGCGCATACATGAAATGAACACATTTTTCTCCAAAACTATAACAGATGCAAGCTTGTCCTGTTTGGTGGAGATGATATTTAATAAAATAAGTAGAAATCCACTAAAAGTTTTGTTTGGTTATATTGCAATCCCGAGATAATCGTCTCCATGCTCCAAATCCATTTTAAAGCCATTTTTAAGGCATTTCGCGCATACATGAAATGAACACATTTTTCTCCAAAACTATAACAGATGCAAGCTTGTCCTGTTTGGTGGAGATGATATTTAATAAAATAAGTAGAAATCCACTAAAAGTTTTGTTTGGTTATCTTGCAATCCCGAGATAATCGTCTCCATGCTCCAAATCCATTTTAAAGCCATTTTTAAGGCATTTCGCGCATACATGAAATGAACACATTTTTCTCCAAAACGAAAACAGATGCAAGCTTGTCCTGTTTGGTGGAGATGATATTTAATAAAATAAGTAGAAATCCACTAAAATTTTTGTTTGGTTATCTTGCAATCCCGAGATAATCGTCTCCATGCTCCAAATCCATTTTAAAGCCATTTTTAAGGCATTTCGCGCATACATGAAATGAACACATTTTTCTCCAAAACGAAAACAGATGCAAGCTTGTCCTGTTTGGTGGAGATGATATTTAATAAAATAAGTAGAAATCCACTAAAATTTTTGTTTGGTTATCTTGCAATCCCGAGATAATCGTCTCCATGCTCCAAATCCATTTTAAAGCCATTTTTAAGGCATTTCGCGCATACATGAAATGAACACATTTTTCTCCAAAACTATAACAGATGCAAGCTTGTCCTGTTTGGTGGAGATGATATTTAATAAAATAAGTAGAAATCCACTAAAAGTTTTGTTTGGTTATATTGCAATCCCGAGATAATCGTCTCCATGCTCCAAATCCTTTTTAAAGCCATTTTTAAGGCATTTCGCGCATACATGAAATGAACACATTTTTCTCCAAAACTATAACAGATGCAAGCTTGTCCTGTTTGGTGGAGATGATATTTAAAAAAATAAGTAGAAATCCACTAAAAGTTTTGTTTGGTTATCTTGCAATCCCGAGATAATCGTCTCCATGCTCCAAATCCATTTTAAAGCCATTTTTAAGGCATTTCGCGCATACATGAAATGAACACATTTTTCTCCAAAACGAAAACAGATGCAAGCTTGTCCTGTTTGGTGGAGATGATATTTAATAAAATAAGTAGAAATCCACTAAAATTTTTGTTTGGTTATCTTGCAATCCCGAGATAATCGTCTCCATGCTCCAAATCCATTTTAAAGCCATTTTTAAGGCATTTCGCGCATACATGAAATGAACACATTTTTCTCCAAAACTATAACAGATGCAAGCTTGTCCTGTTTGGTGGAGATGATATTTAATAAAATAAGTAGAAATCCACTAAAAGTTTTGTTTGGTTATATTGCAATCCCGAGATAATCGTCTCCATGCTCCAAATCCATTTTAAAGCCATTTTTAAGGCATTTCGCGCATACATGAAATGAACACATTTTTCTCCAAAACTATAACAGATGCAAGCTTGTCCTGTTTGGTGGAGATGATATTTAATAAAATAAGTAGAAATCCACTAAAAGTTTTGTTTGGTTATCTTGCAATCCCGAGATAATCGTCTCCATGCTCCAAATCCATTTTAAAGCCATTTTTAAGGCATTTCGCGCATACATGAAATGAACACATTTTTCTCCAAAACGAAAACAGATGCAAGCTTGTCCTGTTTGGTGGAGATGATATTTAATAAAATAAGTAGAAATCCACTAAAATTTTTGTTTGGTTATCTTGCAATCCCGAGATAATCGTCTCCATGCTCCAAATCCATTTTAAAGCCATTTTTAAGGCATTTCGCGCATACATGAAATGAACACATTTTTCTCCAAAACTATAACAGATGCAAGCTTGTCCTGTTTGGTGGAGATGATATTTAATAAAATAAGTAGAAATCCACTAAAAGTTTTGTTTGGTTATCTTGCAATCCCGAGATAATCGTCTCCATGCTCCAAATCCATTTTAAAGCCATTTTTAAGGCATTTCGCGCATACATGAAATGAACACATTTTTCTCCAAAACGAAAACAGATGCAAGCTTGTCCTGTTTGGTGGAGATGATATTTAATAAAATAAGTAGAAATCCACTAAAATTTTTGTTTGGTTATCTTGCAATCCCGAGATAATCGTCTCCATGCTCCAAATCCATTTTAAAGCCATTTTTAAGGCATTTCGCGCATACATGAAATGAACACATTTTTCTCCAAAACTATAACAGATGCAAGCTTGTCCTGTTTGGTGGAGATGATATTTAATAAAATAAGTAGAAATCCACTAAAAGTTTTGTTTGGTTATATTGCAATCCCGAGATAATCGTCTCCATGCTCCAAATCCATTTTAAAGCCATTTTTAGGGCATTTCGCGCATACATGAAATGAACACATTTTTCTCCAAAACTATAACAGATGCAAGCTTGTCCTGTTTGGTGGAGATGATATTTAATAAAATAAGTAGAAATCCACTAAAAGTTTTGTTTGGTTATCTTGCAATCCCGAGATAATCGTCTCCATGCTCCAAATCCATTTTAAAGCCATTTTTAAGGCATTTCGCGCATACATGAAATGAACACATTTTTCTCCAAAACTATAACAGATGCAAGCTTGTCCTGTTTGGTGGAGATGATATTTAATAAAATAAGTAGAAATCCACTAAAATTTTTGTTTGGTTATCTTGCAATCCCGAGATAATCGTCTCCATGCTCCAAATCCATTTTAAAGCCATTTTTAAGGCATTTCGCGCATACATGAAATGAACACATTTTTCTCCAAAACTATAACAGATGCAAGCTTGTCCTGTTTGGTGGAGATGATATTTAATAAAATAAGTAGAAATCCACTAAAAGTTTTGTTTGGTTATATTGCAATCCCGAGATAATCGTCTCCATGCTTCAAATCCATTTTAAAGCCATTTTTAAGGCATTTCGCGCATACATGAAATGAACACATTTTTCTCCAAAACTATAACAGATGCAAGCTTGTCCTGTTTGGTGGAGATGATATTTAATAAAATAAGTAGAAATCCACTAAAAGTTATGTTTGGTTATCTTGCAATCCCGAGATAATCGTCTCCATGCTCCAAATCCATTTTAAAGCCATTTTTAAGGCATTTCGCGCATACATGAAATGAACACATTTTTCTCCAAAACTATAACAGATGCAAGCTTGTCCTGTTTGGTGGAGATGATATTTAATAAAATAAGTAGAAATCCACTAAAAGTTTTGTTTGGTTATATTGCAATCCCGAGATAATCGTCTCCATGCTCCAAATGCATTTTAAAGCCATTTTTAAGGCATTTCGCGCATACATGAAATGAACACATTTTTCTCCAAAACTATAACAGATGCAAGCTTGTCCTGTTTGGTGGAGATGATATTTAATAAAATAAGTAGAAATCCACTAAAATTTTTGTTTGGTTATCTTGCAATCCCGAGATAATCGTCTCCATGCTCCAAATCCATTTTAAAGCCATTTTAAAGGCATTTCGCGCATACATGAAATGAACACATTTTTCTCCAAAACTATAACAGATGCAAGCTTGTCCTGTTTGGTGGAGATGATATTTAATAAAATAAGTAGAAATCCACTAAAAGTTTTGTTTGGTTATATTGCAATCCCGAGATAATCGTCTCCATGATGCTCCAAATCCATTTTAAAGCCATTTTTAAGGCATTTCGCGCATACATGAAATGAACACATTTTTCTCCAAAACTATAACAGATGCAAGCTTGTCCTGTTTGGTGGAGATGATATTTAATAAAATAAGTAGAAATCCACTAAAAGTTTTGTTTGGTTATCTTGCAATCCCGAGATAATCGTCTCCATGCTCCAAATGCATTTTAAAGCCATTTTTAAGGCATTTCGCGCATACATGAAATGAACACATTTTTCTCCAAAACTATAACAGATGCAAGCTTGTCCTGTTTGGTGGAGATGATATTTAATAAAATAAGTAGAAATCCACTAAAATTTTTGTTTGGTTATCTTGCAATCCCGAGATAATCGTCTCCATGCTCCAAATCCATTTTAAAGCCATTTTTAAGGCATTTCGCGCATACATGAAATGAACACATTTTTCTCCAAAACTATAACAGATGCAAGCTTGTCCTGTTTGGTGGAGATGATATTTAATAAAATAAGTAGAAATCCACTAAAAGTTTTGTTTGGTTTAATTGCAATCCCGAGATAATCGTCTCCATGATGCTCCAAATCCATTTTAAAGCCATTTTTAAGGCATTTCGCGCATACATGAAATGAACACATTTTTCTCCAAAACTATAACAGATGCAAGCTTGTCCTGTTTGGTGGAGATGATATTTAATAAAATAAGTAGAAATCCACTAAAAGTTTTGTTTGGTTATCTTGCAATCCCGAGATAATCGTCTCCATGCTCCAAATCCATTTTAAAGCCATTTTTAAGGCATTTCGCGCATACATGAAATGAACACATTTTTCTCCAAAACGAAAACAGATGCAAGCTTGTCCTGTTTGGTGGAGATGATATTTAATAAAATAAGTAGAAATCCACTAAAATTTTTGTTTGGTTATCTTGCAATCCCGAGATAATCGTCTCCATGCTCCAAATCCATTTTAAAGCCATTTTTAAGGCATTTCGCGCATACATGAAATGAACACATTTTTCTCCAAAACTATAACAGATGCAAGCTTTTCCTGTTTGGTGGAGATGATATTTAATAAAATAAGTAGAAATCCACTAAAAGTTTTGTTTGGTTATATTGCAATCCCGAGATAATCGTCTCCATGCTCCAAATCCATTTTAAAGCCATTTTTAAGGCATTTCGCGCATACATGAAATGAACACATTTTTCTCCAAAACTATAACAGATGCAAGCTTGTCCTGTTTGGTGGAGATGATATTTAATAAAATAAGTAGAAATCCACTAAAAGTTTTGTTTGGTTATCTTGCAATCCCGAGATAATCGTCTCCATGCTCCAAATCCATTTTAAAGCCATTTTTAAGGCATTTCGCGCATACATGAAATGAACACATTTTTCTCCAAAACGAAAACAGATGCAAGCTTGTCCTGTTTGGTGGAGATGATATTTAATAAAATAAGTAGAAATCCACTAAAATTTTTGTTTGGTTATCTTGCAATCCCGAGATAATCGTCTCCATGCTCCAAATCCATTTTAAAGCCATTTTTAAGGCATTTCGCGCATACATGAAATGAACACATTTTTCTCCAAAACTATAACAGATGCAAGCTTGTCCTGTTTGGTGGAGATGATATTTAATAAAATAAGTAGAAATCCACTAAAAGTTTTGTTTGGTTATATTGCAATCCCGAGATAATCGTCTCCATGCTCCAAATCCATTTTAAAGCCATTTTTAAGGCATTTCGCGCATACATGAAATGAACACATTTTTCTCCAAAACTATAACAGATGCAAGCTTGTCCTGTTTGGTGGAGATGATATTTAATAAAATAAGTAGAAATCCACTAAAAGTTTTGTTTGGTTATCTTGCAATCCCGAGATAATCGTCTCCATGCTCCAAATCCATTTTAAAGCCATTTTTAAGGCATTTCGCGCATACATGAAATGAACACATTTTTCTCCAAAACGAAAACAGATGCAAGCTTGTCCTGTTTGGTGGAGATGATATTTAATAAAATAAGTAGAAATCCACTAAAATTTTTGTTTGGTTATCTTGCAATCCCGAGATAATCGTCTCCATGCTCCAAATAAATTTTAAAGCCATTTTTAAGGCATTTCGCGCATACATGAAATGAACACATTTTTCTCCAAAACTATAACAGATGCAAGCTTGTCCTGTTTGGTGGAGATGATATTTAATAAAATAAGTAGAAATCCACTAAAAGTTTTGTTTGGTTATCTTGCAATCCCGAGATAATCGTCTCCATGCTCCAAATCCATTTTAAAGCCATTTTTAAGGCATTTCGCGCATACATGAAATGAACACATTTTTCTTCAAAACTATAACAGATGCAAGCTTGTCCTGTTTGGTGGAGATGATATTTAATAAAATAAGTAGAAATCCACTAAAAGTTTTGTTTGGTTATCTTGCAATCCCGAGATAATCGTCTCCATGCTCCAAACCCATTTTAAAGCCATTTTTAAGGCATTTCGCGCATACATGAAATGAACACATTTTTCTCCAAAACTATAACAGATGCAAGCTTGTCCTGTTTGGTGGAGATGATATTTAATAAAATAAGTAGAAATCCACTAAAAGTTTTGTTTGGTTATCTTGCAATCCCGAGATAATCGTCTCCATGCTCCAAATCCATTTTAAAGCCATTTTTAAGGCATTTCGCGCATACATGAAATGAACACATTTTTCTCCAAAACGAAAACAGATGCAAGCTTGTCCTGTTTGGTGGAGATGATATTTAATAAAATAAGTAGAAATCCACTAAAATTTTTGTTTGGTTATCTTGCAATCCCGAGATAATCGTCTCCATGCTCCAAATCCATTTTAAAGCCATTTTTAAGGCATTTCGCGCATACATGAAATGAACACATTTTTCTCCAAAACGAAAACAGATGCAAGCTTGTCCTGTTTGGTGGAGATGATATTTAATAAAATAAGTAGAAATCCACTAAAAGTTTTGTTTGGTTATATTGCAATCCCGAGATAATCGTCTCCATGCTCCAAATCCATTTTAAAGCCATTTTTAAGGCATTTCGCGCATACATGAAATGAACACATTTTTCTCCAAAACTATAACAGATGCAAGCTTGTCCTGTTTGGTGGAGATGATATTTAATAAAATAAGTAGAAATCCACTAAAAGTTTTGTTTGGTTATCTTGCAATCCCGAGATAATCGTCTCCATGCTCCAAATCCATTTTAAAGCCATTTTTAAGGCATTTCGCGCATACATGAAATGAACACATTTTTCTCCAAAACGAAAACAGATGCAAGCTTGTCCTGTTTGGTGGAGATGATATTTAATAAAATAAGTAGAAATCCACTAAAATTTTTGTTTGGTTATCTTGCAATCCCGAGATAATCGTCTCCATGCTCCAAATCCATTTTAAAGCCATTTTTAAGGCATTTCGCGCATACATGAAATGAACACATTTTTCTCCAAAACTATAACAGATGCAAGCTTGTCCTGTTTGGTGGAGATGATATTTAATAAAATAAGTAGAAATCCACTAAAAGTTTTGTTTGGTTATATTGCAATCCCGAGATAATCGTCTCCATGCTCCAAATCCATTTTAAAGCCATTTTTAAGGCATTTCGCGCATACATGAAATGAACACATTTTTCTCCAAAACTATAACAGATGCAAGCTTGTCCTGTTTGGTGGAGATGATATTTAATAAAATAAGTAGAAATCCACTAAAAGTTTTGTTTGGTTATCTTGCAATCCCGAGATAATCGTCTCCATGCTCCAAATCCATTTTAAAGCCATTTTTAAGGCATTTCGCGCATACATGAAATGAACACATTTTTCTCCAAAACTATAACAGATGCAAGCTTGTCCTGTTTGGTGGAGATGATATTTAATAAAATAAGTAGAAATCCACTTAAAGTTTTGTTTGGTTATATTGCAATCCCGAGATAATCGTCTCCATGCTCCAAATCCATTTTAAAGCCATTTTTAAGGCATTTCGCGCATACATGAAATGAACACATTTTTCTCCAAAACTATAACAGATGCAAGCTTGTCCTGTTTGGTGGAGATGATATTTAATAAAATAAGTAGAAATCCACTAAAAGTTTTGTTTGGTTATCTTGCAATCCCGAGATAATCGTCTCCATGCTCCAAATCCATTTTAAAGCCATTTTTAAGGCATTTCGCGCATACATGAAATGAACACATTTTTCTCCAAAACTATAACAGATGCAAGCTTGTCCTGTTTGGTGGAGATGATATTTAATAAAATAAGTAGAAATCCACTAAAAGTTTTTTTTGGTTATCTTGCAATCCCGAGATAATCGTCTCCATGCTCCAAATCCATTTTAAAGCCATTTTTAAGGCATTTCGCGCATACATGAAATGAACACATTTTTCTCCAAAACTATAACAGATGCAAGCTTGTCCTGTTTGGTGGAGATGATATTTAATAAAATAAGTAGAAATCCACTAAAAGTTTTGTTTGGTTATCTTGCAATCCCGAGATAATCGTCTCCATGCTCCAAATCCATTTTAAAGCCATTTTTAAGGCATTTCGCGCATACATGAAATGAACACATTTTTCTCCAAAACTATAACAGATGCAAGCTTGTCCTGTTTGGTGGAGATGATATTTAATAAAATAAGTAGAAATCCACTAAAAGTTTTGTTTGGTTATCTTGCAATCCCGAGATAATCGTCTCCATGCTCCAAATCCATTTTAAAGCCATTTTTAAGGCATTTCGCGCATACATGAAATGAACACATTTTTCTCCAAAACGAAAACAGATGCAAGCTTGTCCTGTTTGGTGGAGATGATATTTAATAAAATAAGTAGAAATCCACTAAAATTTTTGTTTGGTTATCTTGCAATCCCGAGATAATCGTCTCCATGCTCCAAATCCATTTTAAAGCCATTTTTAAGGCATTTCGCGCATACATGAAATGAACACATTTTTCTCCAAAACTATAACAGATGCAAGCTTGTCCTGTTTGGTGGAGATGATATTTAATAAAATAAGTAGAAATCCACTAAAAGTTTTGTTTGGTTATCTTGCAATCCCGAGATAATCGTCTCCATGCTCCAAATCCATTTTAAAGCCATTTTTAAGGCATTTCGCGCATACATGAAATGAACACATTTTTCTCCAAAACTATAACAGATGCAAGCTTGTCCTGTTTGGTGGAGATGATATTTAATAAAATAAGTAGAAATCCACTAAAAGTTTTGTTTGGTTATATTGCAATCCCGAGATAATCGTCTCCATGCTCCAAATCCATTTTAAAGCCATTTTTAAGGCATTTCGCGCATACATGAAATGAACACATTTTTCTCCAAAACTATAACAGATGCAAGCTTGTCCTGTTTGGTGGAGATGATATTTAATAAAATAAGTAGAAATCCACTAAAAGTTTTGTTTGGTTATCTTGCAATCCCGAGATAATCGTCTCCATGCTCCAAATCCATTTTAAAGCCATTTTTAAGGCATTTCGCGCATACATGAAATGAACACATTTTTCTCCAAAACTATAACAGATGCAAGCTTGTCCTGTTTGGTGGAGATGATATTTAATAAAATAAGTAGAAATCCACTAAAATTTTTGTTTGGTTATCTTGCAATCCCGAGATAATCGTCTCCATGCTCCAAATCCATTTTAAAGACATTTTTAAGGCATTTCGCGCATACATGAAATGAACACATTTTTCTCCAAAACTATAACAGATGCAAGCTTGTCCTGTTTGGTGGAGATGATATTTAATAAAATAAGTAGAAATCCACTAAAAGTTTTGTTTGGTTATATTGCAATCCCGAGATAATCGTCTCCATGCTCCAAATCCATTTTAAAGCCATTTTTAAGGCATTTCGCGCATACATGAAATGAACACATTTTTCTCCAAAACTATAACAGATGCAAGCTTGTCCTGTTTGGTGGAGATGATATTTAATAAAATAAGTAGAAATCCACTAAAAGTTTTGTTTGGTTATCTTGCAATCCCGAGATAATCGTCTCCATGCTCCAAATCCATTTTAAAGCCATTTTTAAGGCATTTCGCGCATACATGAAATGAACACATTTTTCTCCAAAACTATAACAGATGCAAGCTTGTCCTGTTTGGTGGAGATGATATTTAATAAAATAAGTAGAAATCCACTAAAAGTTTTGTTTGGTTATCTTGCAATCCCGAGATAATCGTCTCCATGCTCCAAATCCATTTTAAAGCCATTTTTAAGGCATTTCGCGCATACATGAAATGAACACATTTTTCTCCAAAACTATAACAGATGCAAGCTTGTCCTGTTTGGTGGAGATGATATTTAATAAAATAAGTAGAAATCCACTAAAAGTTTTGTTTGGTTATCTTGCAATCCCGAGATAATCGTCTCCATGCTCCAAATCCATTTTAAAGCCATTTTTAAGGCATTTCGCGCATACATGAAATGAACACATTTTTCTCCAAAACGAAAACAGATGCAAGCTTGTCCTGTTTGGTGGAGATGATATTTAATAAAATAAGTAGAAATCCACTAAAATTTTTGTTTGGTTATCTTGCAATCCCGAGATAATCGTCTCCATGCTCCAAATCCATTTTAAAGCCATTTTTAAGGCATTTCGCGCATACATGAAATGAACACATTTTTCTCCAAAACTATAACAGATGCAAGCTTGTCCTGTTTGGTGGAGATGATATTTAATAAAATAAGTAGAAATCCACTAAAAGTTTTGTTTGGTTATCTTGCAATCCCGAGATAATCGTCTCCATGCTCCAAATCCATTTTAAAGCCATTTTTAAGGCATTTCGCGCATACATGAAATGAACACATTTTTCTCCAAAACTATAACAGATGCAAGCTTGTCCTGTTTGGTGGAGATGATATTTAATAAAATAAGTAGAAATCCACTAAAAGTTTTGTTTGGTTATATTGCAATCCCGAGATAATCGTCTCCATGCTCCAAATCCATTTTAAAGCCATTTTTAAGGCATTTCGCGCATACATGAAATGAACACATTTTTCTCCAAAACTATAACAGATGCAAGCTTGTCCTGTTTGGTGGAGATGATATTTAATAAAATAAGTAGAAATCCACTAAAAGTTTTGTTTGGTTATCTTGCAATCCCGAGATAATCGTCTCCATGCTCCAAATCCATTTTAAAGCCATTTTTAAGGCATTTCGCGCATACATGAAATGAACACATTTTTCTCCAAAACTATAACAGATGCAAGCTTGTCCTGTTTGGTGGAGATGATATTTAATAAAATAAGTAGAAATCCACTAAAATTTTTGTTTGGTTATCTTGCAATCCCGAGATAATCGTCTCCATGCTCCAAATCCATTTTAAAGACATTTTTAAGGCATTTCGCGCATACATGAAATGAACACATTTTTCTCCAAAACTATAACAGATGCAAGCTTGTCCTGTTTGGTGGAGATGATATTTAATAAAATAAGTAGAAATCCACTAAAAGTTTTGTTTGGTTATATTGCAATCCCGAGATAATCGTCTCCATGCTCCAAATCCATTTTAAAGCCATTTTTAAGGCATTTCGCGCATACATGAAATGAACACATTTTTCTCCAAAACTATAACAGATGCAAGCTTGTCCTGTTTGGTGGAGATGATATTTAATAAAATAAGTAGAAATCCACTAAAAGTTTTGTTTGGTTATCTTGCAATCCCGAGATAATCGTCTCCATGCTCCAAATCCATTTTAAAGCCATTTTTAAGGCATTTCGCGCATACATGAAATGAACACATTTTTCTCCAAAACTATAACAGATGCAAGCTTGTCCTGTTTGGTGGAGATGATATTTAATAAAATAAGTAGAAATCCACTAAAAGTTTTGTTTGGTTATCTTGCAATCCCGAGATAATCGTCTCCATGCTCCAAATCCATTTTAAAGCCATTTTTAAGGCATTTCGCGCATACATGAAATGAACACATTTTTCTCCAAAACTATAACAGATGCAAGCTTGTCCTGTTTGGTGGAGATGATATTTAATAAAATAAGTAGAAATCCACTAAAAGTTTTGTTTGGTTATCTTGCAATCCCGAGATAATCGTCTCCATGCTCCAAATCCATTTTAAAGCCATTTTTAAGGCATTTCGCGCATACATGAAATGAACACATTTTTCTCCAAAACTATAACAGATGCAAGCTTGTCCTGTTTGGTGGAGATGATATTTAATAAAATAAGTAGAAATCCACTAAAAGTTTTGTTTGGTTATCTTGCAATCCCGAGATAATCGTCTCCATGCTCCAAATCCATTTTAAAGCCATTTTTAAGGCATTTCGCGCATACATGAAATGAACACATTTTTCTCCAAAACTATAACAGATGCAAGCTTGTCCTGTTTGGTGGAGATGATATTTAATAAAATAAGTAGAAATCCACTAAAAGTTTTGTTTGGTTATCTTGCAATCCCGAGATAATCGTCTCCATGCTCCAAATCCATTTTAAAGCCATTTTTAAGGCATTGCGCGCATACATGAAATGAACACATTTTTCTCCAAAACTATAACAGATGCAAGCTTGTCCTGTTTGGTGGAGATGATATTTAATAAAATAAATAGAAATCCACTAAAAGTTTTGTTTGGTTATCTTGCAATCCCGAGATAATCGTCTCCATGCTCCAAATCCATTTTAAAGCCATTTTTAAGGCATTTCGCGCATACATGAAATGAACACATTTTTCTCCAAAACTATAACAGATGCAAGCTTGTCCTGTTTGGTGGAGATGATATTTAATAAAATAAGTAGAAATCCACTAAAAGTTTTGTTTGGTTATATTGCAATCCCGAGATAATCGTCTCCATGCTCCAAATCCATTTTAAAGCCATTTTTAAGGCATTTCGCGCATACATGAAATGAACACATTTTTCTCCAAAACTATAACAGATGCAAGCTTGTCCTGTTTGGTGGAGATGATATTTAATAAAATAAGTAGAAATCCACTAAAAGTTTTGTTTGGTTATCTTGCAATCCCGAGATAATCGTCTCCATGCTCCAAATCCATTTTAAAGCCATTTTTAAGGCATTTCGCGCATACATGAAATGAACACATTTTTCTCCAAAACTATAACAGATGCAAGCTTGTCCTGTTTGGTGGAGATGATATTTAATAAAATAAGTAGAAATCCACTAAAAGTTTTGTTTGGTTATCTTGCAATCCCGAGATAATCGTCTCCATGCTCCAAATCTATTTTAAAGCCATTTTTAAGGCATTTCGCGCATACATGAAATGAACACATTTTTCTCCAAAACTATAACAGATGCAAGCTTGTCCTGTTTGGTGGAGATGATATTTAATAAAATAAGTAGAAATCCACTAAAAGTTTTGTTTGGTTATTTTGCAATCCCGAGATAATCGTCTCCATGCTCCAAATCCATTTTAAAGCCATTTTTAAGGCATTTCGCGCATACATGAAATGAACACATTTTTCTCCAAAACTATAACAGATGCAAGCTTGTCCTGTTTGGTGGAGATAATATTTAATAAAATAAGTAGAAATCTACTAAAAGTTTCGTTTGTTTATATTGCCATCCTGAGATAATCGTCTCCATGCTCCAAATCCATTTTAAAGCCATTTCAAAGGCATTTTGCGCATACATGAAATGAACACATTTTTCTCCAAAACTATAACACATGCAAGCTTGTCCTGTTTGGTGGAGATAATATTTAATAAAATAAGTAGAAATCTACTAAAAGTTTCGTTTGTTTATATTGCCATCCTGAGATAATCGTCTCCATGCTCCAAATCCATTTTAAAGCCATTTCAAAGGCATTTTGCGCATACATGAAATGAACACATTTTTCTCCAAAACTATAACACATGCAAGCTTGTCCTGTTTGGTGGAGATGATATTTAATAAAATAAGTAGAAATCCACTAAAAGTTTTGTTTGGTTATCTTGCAATCCCGAGATAATCGTCTCCATGCTCCAAATCCATTTTAAAGCCATTTTAAGGCATTTCGCGCATACATCAAATGAACACATTTTTCTCCAAAACTATAACAGATGCAAGCTTGTCCTGTTTGGTGGAGATGATATTTAATAAAATAAGTAGAAATCCACTAAAAGTTTTGTTTGGTTATATTGCAATCCCGAGATAATCGTCTCCATGCTCCAAATCCATTTTAAAGCCATTTTTAAGGCATTTCGCGCATACATGAAATGAACACATTTTTCTCCAAAACTATAACAGATGCAAGCTTGTCCTGTTTGGTGGAGATGATATTTAATAAAATAAGTAGAAATCCACTAAAAGTTTTGTTTGATTATCTTGCAATCCCGAGATAATCGTCTCCATGCTCCAAATCCATTTTAAAGCCATTTTTAAGGCATTTCGCGCATACATGAAATGAACACATTTTTCTCCAAAACTATAACAGATGCAAGCTTGTCCTGTTTGGTGGAGATGATATTTAATAAAATAAGTAGAAATCCACTAAAAGTTTTGTTTGGTTATCTTGCAATCCCGAGATAATCGTCTCCATGCTCCAAATCCATTTTAAAGCCATTTTTAAGGCATTTCGCGCATACATGAAATGAACACATTTTTCTCCAAAACTATAACAGATGCAAGCTTGTCCTGTTTGGTGGAGATAATATTTAATAAAATAAGTAGAAATCTACTAAAAGTTTCGTTTGTTTATATTGCCATCCTAAGATAATCGTCTCCATGCTCCAAATCCATTTTAAAGCCATTTCAAAGGCATTTTGCGCATACATGAAATGAACACATTTTTCTCCAAAACTATAACACATGCAAGCTTGTCCTGTTTGGTGGAGATGATATTTAATAAAATAAGTAGAAATCCACTAAAAGTTTTGTTTGGTTATCTTGCAATCCCGAGATAATCGTCTCCATGCTCCAAATCCATTTTAAAGCCATTTTTAAGGCATTTCGCGCATACATGAAATGAACACATTTTTCTCCAAAACTATAACAGATGCAAGCTTGTCCTGTTTGGTGGAGATGATATTTAATAAAATAAGTAGAAATCCACTAAAAGTTTTGTTTGGTTATCTTGCAATCCCGAGATAATCGTCTCCATGCTCCAAATCCATTTTAAAGCCATTTTTAAGGCATTTCGCGCATACATGAAATGAACACATTTTTCTCCAAAACTATAACAGATGCAAGCTTGTCCTGTTTGGTGGAGATGATATTTAATAAAATAAGTAGAAATCCACTAAAAGTTTTGTTTGGTTATCTTGCAATCCCGAGATAATCGTCTCCATGCTCCAAATCCATTTTAAAGCCATTTTTAAGGCATTTCGCGCATACATGAAATGAACACATTTTTCTCCAAAACTATAACAGATGCAAGCTTGTCCTGTTTGGTGGAGATGATATTTAATAAAATAAGTAGAAATCCACTAAAAGTTTTGTTTGGTTATCTTGCAATCCCGAGATAATCGTCTCCATGCTCCAAATCCATTTTAAAGCCATTTTTAAGGCATTTCGCGCATACATGAAATGAACACATTTTTCTCCAAAACTATAACAGATGCAAGCTTGTCCTGTTTGGTGGAGATGATATTTAATAAAATAAGTAGAAATCCACTAAAAGTTTTGTTTGGTTATATTGCAATCCCGAGATAATCGTCTCCATGCTCCAAATCCATTTTAAAGCCATTTTTAAGGCATTTCGCGCATACATGAAATGAACACATTTTTCTCCAAAACTATAACAGATGCAAGCTTGTCCTGTTTGGTGGAGATGATATTTAATAAAATAAGTAGAAATCCACTAAAAGTTTTGTTTGGTTATCTTGCAATCCCGAGATAATCGTCTCCATGCTCCAAATCCATTTTAAAGCCATTTTTAAGGCATTTCGCGCATACATGAAATGAACACATGTTTCTCCAAAACTATAACAGATGCAAGCTTGTCCTGTTTGGTGGAGATGATATTTAATAAAATAAGTAGAAATCCACTAAAAGTTTTGTTTGGTTATCTTGCAATCCCGAGATAATCGTCTCCATGCTCCAAATCCATTTTAAAGCCATTTTTAAGGCATTTCGCGCATACATGAAATGAACACATTTTTCTCCAAAACTATAACAGATGCAAGCTTGTCTTGTTTGGTGGAGATGATATTTAATAAAATAAGTAGAAATCCACTAAAAGTTTTGTTTGGTTATCTTGCAATCCCGAAATAATCGTCTCCATGCTCCAAATCCATTTTAAAGCCATTTTTAAGGCATTTCGCGCATACATGAAATGAACACATTTTTCTCCAAAACTATAACAGATGCAAGCTTGTCCTGTTTGGTGGAGATGATATTTAATAAAATAAGTAGAAATCCACTAAAAGTTTTGTTTGGTTATCTTGCAATCCCGAGATAATCGTCTCCATGCTCCAAATCCATTTTAAAGCCATTTTTAAGGCATTTCGCGCATACATGAAATGAACACATTTTTCTCCAAAACGAAAACAGATGCAAGCTTGTCCTGTTTGGTGGAGATGATATTTAATAAAATAAGTAGAAATCCACTAAAATTTTTGTTTGGTTATCTTGCAATCCCGAGATAATCGTCTCCATGCTCCAAATCCATTTTAAAGCCATTTTTAAGGCATTTCGCGCATACATGAAATGAACACATTTTTCTCCAAAACTATAACAGATGCAAGCTTGTCCTGTTTGGTGGAGATGATATTTAATAAAATAAGTAGAAATCCACTAAAAGTTTTGTTTGCTTATATTGCAATCCCGAGATAATCGTCTCCATGCTCCAAATCCATTTAAAGCCATTTTTAAGGCATTTCGCGCATACATGAAATGAACACATTTTTCTCCAAAACTATAACAGATGCAAGCTTGTCCTGTTTGGTGGAGATGATATTTAATAAAATAAGTAGAAATCCACTAAAAGTTTTGTTTGGTTATCTTGCAATCCCGAGATAATCGTCTCCATGCTCCAAATCCATTTTAAAGCCATTTTTAAGGCATTTCGCGCATACATGAAATGAACACATTTTTCTCCAAAACTATAACAGATGCAAGCTTGTCCTGTTTGGTGGAGATGATATTTAATAAAATAAGTAGAAATCCACTAAAAGTTTTGTTTGGTTATCTTGCAATCCCGAGATAATCGTCTCCATGCTCCAAATCCATTTTAAAGCCATTTTTAAGGCATTTCGCGCATACATGAAATGAACACATTTTTCTCCAAAACTATAACAGATGCAAGCTTGTCTTGTTTGGTGGAGATGATATTTAATAAAATAAGTAGAAATCCACTAAAAGTTTTGTTTGGTTATCTTGCAATCCCGAGATAATCGTCTCCATGCTCCAAATCCATTTTAAAGCCATTTTTAAGGCATTTCGCGCATACATGAAATGAACACATTTTTCTCCAAAACTATAACAGATGCAAGCTTGTCCTGTTTGGTGGAGATGATATTTAATAAAATAAGTAGAAATCCACTAAAATTTTTGTTTGGTTATCTTGCAATCCCGAGATAATCGTCTCCATGCTCCAAATCCATTTTAAAGCCATTTTTAAGGCATTTCGCGCATACATGAAATGAACACATTTTTCTCCAAAACTATAACAGATGCAAGCTTGTCCTGTTTGGTGGAGATGATATTTAATAAAATAAGTAGAAATCCACTAAAAGTTTTGTTTGGTTATCTTGCAATCCCGAGATAATCGTCTCCATGCTCCAAATCCATTTTAAAGCCATTTTTAAGGCATTTCGCGCATACATGAAATGAACACATTTTTCTCCAAAACTATAACAGATGCAAGCTTGTCCTGTTTGGTGGAGATGATATTTAATAAAATAAGTAGAAATCCACTAAAAGTTTTGTTTGGTTATCTTGCAATCCCGAGATAATCGTCTCCATGCTCCAAATCCATTTTAAAGCCATTTTTAAGGCATTTCGCGCATACATGAAATGAACACATTTTTCTCCAAAACTATAACAGATGCAAGCTTGTCCTGTTTGGTGGAGATGATATTTAATAAAATAAGTAGAAATCCACTAAAAGTTTTGTTTGGTTATCTTGCAATCCCGAGATAATCGTCTCCATGCTCCAAATCCATTTTAAAGCCATTTTTAAGGCATTTCGCGCATACATGAAATGAACACATTTTTCTCCAAAACTATAACAGATGCAAGCTTGTCCTGTTTGGTGGAGATGATATTTAATAAAATAAGTAGAAATCCACTAAAAGTTTTGTTTGGTTATATTGCAATCCCGAGATAATCGTCTCCATGCTCCAAATCCATTTTAAAGCCATTTTTAAGGCATTTCGCGCATACATGAAATGAACACATTTTTCTCCAAAACTATAACAGATGCAAGCTTGTCCTGTTTGGTGGAGATGATATTTAATAAAATAAGTAGAAATCCACTAAAAGTTTTGTTTGGTTATCTTGCAATCCCGAGATAATCGTCTCCATGCTCCAAATCCATTTTAAAGCCATTTTTAAGGCATTTCGCGCATACATGAAATGAACACATTTTTCTCCAAAACTATAACAGATGCAAGCTTGTCCTGTTTGGTGGAGATGATATTTAATAAAATAAGTAGAAATCCACTAAAAGTTTTGTTTGGTTATCTTGCAATCCCGAGATAATCGTCTCGTCTCCATGCTCCAAATCCATTTTAAAGCCATTTTTAAGGCATTTCGCGCATACATGAAATGAACACATTTTTCTCCAAAACTATAACAGATGCAAGCTTGTCTTGTTTGGTGGAGATGATATTTAATAAAATAAGTAGAAATCCACTAAAAGTTTTGTTTGGTTATCTTGCAATCCCGAGATAATCGTCTCCATGCTCCAAATCCATTTTAAAGCCATTTTTAAGGCATTTCGCGCATACATGAAATGAACACATTTTTCTCCAAAACTATAACAGATGCAAGCTTGTCCTGTTTGGTGGAGATGATATTTAATAAAATAAGTAGAAATCCACTAAAAGTTTTGTTTGGTTATCTTGCAATCCCGAGATAATCGTCTCCATGCTCCAAATCCATTTTAAAGCCATTTTTAAGGCATTTCGCGCATACATGAAATGAACACATTTTTCTCCAAAACTATAACAGATGCAAGCTTGTCCTGTTTGGTGGAGATGATATTTAATAAAATAAGTAGAAATCCACTAAAAGTTTTGTTTGGTTATATTGCAATCCCGAGATAATCGTCTCCATGCTCCAAATCCATTTTAAAGCCATTTTTAAGGCATTTCGCGCATACATGAAATGAACACATTTTTCTCCAAAACTATAACAGATGCAAGCTTGTCCTGTTTGGTGGAGATGATATTTAATAAAATAAGTAGAAATCCACTAAAAGTTTTGTTTGGTTATCTTGCAATCCCGAGATAATCGTCTCCATGCTCCAAATCCATTTTAAAGCCATTTTTAAGGCATTTCGCGCATACATGAAATGAACACATTTTTCTCCAAAACTATAACAGATGCAAGCTTGTCCTGTTTGGTGGAGATGATATTTAATAAAATAAGTAGAAATCCACTAAAGGTTTTGTTTGGTTATCTTGCAATCCAGAGATAATCGTCTCCATGCTCCAAATCCATTTTAAAGCCATTTTTAAGGCATTTCGCGCATACATGAAATGAACACATTTTTCTCCAAAACTATAACAGATGCAAGCTTGTCCTGTTTGGTGGAGATGATATTTAATAAAATAAGTAGAAATCCACTAAAAGTTTTGTTTGGTTATCTTGCAATCCCGAGATAATCGTCTCCATGCTCCAAATCCATTTTAAAGCCATTTTTAAGGCATTTCGCGCATACATGAAATGAACACATTTTTCTCCAAAACTATAACAGATGCAAGCTTGTCCTGTTTGGTGGAGATGATATTTAATAAAATAAGTAGAAATCCACTAAAAGTTTTGTTTGGTTATCTTGCAATCCCGAGATAATCGTCTCCATGCTCCAAATCCATTTTAAAGCCATTTTTAGGGCATTTCGCGCATACATGAAATGAACACATTTTTCTCCAAAACTATAACAGATGCAAGCTTGTCCTGTTTGGTGGAGATGATATTTAATAAAATAAGTAGAAATCCACTAAAATTTTTGTTTGGTTATCTTGCAATCCCGAGATAATCGTCTCCATGCTCCAAATCCATTTTAAAGCCATTTTTAAGGCATTTCGCGCATACATGAAATGAACACATTTTTCTCCAAAACTATAACAGATGCAAGCTTGTCCTGTTTGGTGGAGATGATATTTAATAAAATATGTAGAAATCCACTAAAAGTTTTGTTTGGTTGTATTGCAATCCCGAGATAATCGTCTCCATGCTCCAAATCCATTTTAAAGCCATTTTTAAGGCATTTCGCGCATACATGAAATGAACACATTTTTCTCCAAAACTATAACAGATGCAAGCTTGTCCTGTTTGGTGGAGATGATATTTAATAAAATAAGTAGAAATCCACTAAAAGTTTTGTTTGGTTATCTTGCAATCCCGAGATAATCGTCTCCATGCTCCAATTCCATTTTAAAGCCATTTTTAAGGCATTTCGCGCATACATGAAATGAACACATTTTTCTCCAAAACTATAACAGATGCAAGCTTGTCCTGTTTGGTGGAGATGATATTTAATAAAATAAGTAGAAATCCACTAAAAGTTTTGTTTGGTTATCTTGCTATCCCGAGATAATCGTCTCCATGCTCCAAATCCATTTTAAAGCCATTTTTAAGGCATTTCGCGCATACATGAAATGAACACATTTTTCTCCAAAACTATAACAGATGCAAGCTTGTCCTGTTTGGTGGAGATGATATTTAATAAAATAAGTAGAAATCCACTAAAAGTTTTGTTTGGTTATCTTGCAATCCCGAGATAATCGTCTCCATGCTCCAAATCCATTTTAAAGCCATTTTTAAGGCATTTCGCGCATACATGAAATTAACACATTTTCTCCAAAACTATAACAGATGCAAGCTTGTCCTGTTTGGTGGAGATGATATTTAATAAAATAAGTAGAAATCCACTAAAAGTTTTGTTTGGTTATATTGCAATCCCGAGATAATCGTCTCCATGCTCCAAATCCATTTTAAAGCCATTTTTAAGGCATTTCGCGCATACATGAAATGATCACATTTTTCTCCAAAACTATAACAGATGCAAGCTTGTCCTGTTTGGTGGAGATGATATTTAATAAAATAAGTAGAAATCCACTAAAAGTTTTGTTTGGTTATCTTGCAATCCCGAGATAATCGTCTCCATGCTCCAAATCCATTTTAAAGCCATTTTTAAGGCATTTCGCGCATACATGAAATGAACACATTTTTCTCCAAAACTATAACAGATGCAAGCTTGTCCTGTTTGGTGGAGATGATATTTAATAAAATAAGTAGAAATCCACTAAAAGTTTTGTTTGGTTATCTTGCAATCCCGAGATAATCGTCTCCATGCTCCAAATCCATTTTAAAGCCATTTTTAAGGCATTTCGCGCATACATGAAATGAACACATTTTTCTCCAAAACTATAACAGATGCAAGCTTGTCCTGTTTGGTGGAGATGATATTTAATAAAATAAGTAGAAATCCACTAAAAGTTTTGTTTGGTTATCTTGCAATCCCGAGATAATCGTCTCCATGCTCCAAATCCATTTTAAAGCCATTTTTAAGGCATTTCGCGCATACATGAAATGAACACATTTTTCTCCAAAACTATAACAGATGCAAGCTTGTCCTGTTTGGTGGAGATAATATTTAATAAAATAAGTAGAAATCTACTAAAAGTTTCGTTTGTTTATATTGCCATCCTAAGATAATCGTCTCCATGCTCCAAATCCATTTTAAAGCCATTTCAAAGGCATTTTACGCATACATGAAATGAACACATTTTTCTCCAAAACTATAACACATGCAAGCTTGTCCTGTTTGGTGGAGATGATATTTAATAAAATAAGTAGAAATCCACTAAAAGTTTTGTTTGGTTATCTTGCAATCCCGAGATAATCGTCTCCATGCTCCAAATCCATTTTAAAGCCATTTTTAAGGCATTTCGCGCATACATGAAATGAACACATTTTTCTCCAAAACTATAACAGATGCAAGCTTGTCCTGTTTGGTGGAGATGATATTTAATAAAATAAGTAGAAATCCACTAAAAGTTTTGTTTGGTTATCTTGCAATCCCGAGATAATCGTCGCCATGCTCCAAATCCATTTTAAAGCCATTTTTAAGGCATTTCGCGCATACATGAAATGAACACATTTTTCTCCAAAACTATAACAGATGCAAGCTTGTCCTGTTTGGTGGAGATGATATTTCATAAAATAAGTAGAAATCCACTAAAAGTTTTGCTTGGTTATCTTGCAATCAAGAGATAATCGTCTCCATGCTCCAAATCCATTTTAAAGCCATTTTTAAGGCATTTCGCGCATACATGAAATGAACACATTTTTCTCCAAAACTATAACAGATGCAAGCTTGTCCTGTTTGGTGGAGATGATATTTAATAAAATAAGTAGAAATCCACTAAAAGTTTTGTTTGGTTATCTTGCAATCCCGAGATAATCGTCTCCATGCTCCAAATCCATTTTAAAGCCATTTTTAAGGCATTTCGCGCATACATGAAATGAACACATTTTTCTCCAAAACTATAACAGATGCAAGCTTGTCCTGTTTGGTGGAGATGATATTTAATAAAATAAGTAGAAATCCACTAAAAGTTTTGTTTGGTTATCTTGCAATCCCGAGATAATCGTCTCCATGCTCCAAATCCATTTTAAAGCCATTTTTAAGGCATTTCGCGCATACATGAAATGAACACATTTTTCTCCAAAACTATAACAGATGCAAGCTTGTCCTGTTTGGTGGAGATGATATTTAATAAAATAAGTAGAAATCCACTAAAAGTTTTGTTTGGTTATCTTGCAATCCCGAGATAATCGTCTCCATGCTCCAAATCCATTTTAAAGCCATTTTTAAGGCATTTCGCGCATACATGAAATGAACACATTTTTCTCCAAAACTATAACAGATGCAAGCTTGTCCTGTTTGGTGGAGATGATATTTAATAAAATAAGTAGAAATCCACTAAAAGTTTTGTTTGGTTATCTTGCAATCCCGAGATAATCGTCTCCATGCTCCAAATCCATTTTAAAGCCATTTTTAAGGCATTTCGCGCATACATGAAATGAACACATTTTTCTCCAAAACTATAACAGATGCAAGCTTGTCCTGTTTGGTGGAGATGATATTTAATAAAATAAGTAGAAATCCACTAAAAGTTTTGTTTGGTTATCTTGCAATCCCGAGATAATCGTCTCCATGCTCCAAATCCATTTTAAAGCCATTTTTAAGGCATTTCGCGCATACATGAAATGAACACATTTTTCTCCAAAACTATAACAGATGCAAGCTTGTCCTGTTTGGTGGAGATGATATTTAATAAAATAAGTAGAAATCCACTAAAAGTTTTGTTTGGTTATCTTGCAATCCCGAGATAATCGTCTCCATGCTCCAAATCCATTTTAAAGCCATTTTTAAGGCATTTCGCGCATACATGAAATGAACACATTTTTCTCCAAAACTATAACAGATGCAAGCTTGTCCTGTTTGGTGGAGATAATATTTAATAAAATAAGTAGAAATCTACTAAAAGTTTCGTTTGTTTATATTGCCATCCTAAGATAATCGTCTCCATGCTCCAAATCCATTTTAAAGCCATTTCAAAGGCATTTTACGCATACATGAAATGAACACATTTTTCTCCAAAACTATAACACATGCAAGCTTGTCCTGTTTGGTGGAGATGATATTTAATAAAATAAGTAGAAATCCACTAAAAGTTTTGTTTGGTTATCTTGCAATCCCGAGATAATCGTCTCCATGCTCCAAATCCATTTTAAAGCCATTTTTAAGGCATTTCGCGCATACATGAAATGAACACATTTTTCTCCAAAACTATAACAGATGCAAGCTTGTCCTGTTTGGTGGAGATGATATTTAATAAAATAAGTAGAAATCCACTAAAAGTTTTGTTTGGTTATCTTGCAATCCCGAGATAATCGTCGCCATGCTCCAAATCCATTTTAAAGCCATTTTTAAGGCATTTCGCGCATACATGAAATGAACACATTTTTCTCCAAAACTATAACAGATGCAAGCTTGTCCTGTTTGGTGGAGATGATATTTCATAAAATAAGTAGAAATCCACTAAAAGTTTTGCTTGGTTATCTTGCAATCCCGAGATAATCGTCTCCATGCTCCAAATCCATTTTAAAGCCATTTTTAAGGCATTTCGCGCATACATGAAATGAACACATTTTTCTCCAAAACTATAACAGATGCAAGCTTGTCCTGTTTGGTGGAGATGATATTTAATAAAATAAGTAGAAATCCACTAAAAGTTTTGTTTGGTTATCTTGCAATCCCGAGATAATCGTCTCCATGCTCCAAATCCATTTTAAAGCCATTTTTAAGGCATTTCGCGCATACATGAAATGAACACATTTTTCTCCAAAACTATAACAGATGCAAGCTTGTCCTGTTTGGTGGAGATGATATTTAATAAAATAAGTAGAAATCCACTAAAAGTTTTGTTTGGTTATCTTGCAATCCCGAGATAATCGTCTCCATGCTCCAAATCCATTTTAAAGCCATTTTTAAGGCATTTCGCGCATACATGAAATGAACACATTTTTCTCCAAAACTATAACAGATGCAAGCTTGTCCTGTTTGGTGGAGATGATATTTAATAAAATAAGTAGAAATCCACTAAAAGTTTTGTTTGGTTATCTTGCAATCCCGAGATAATCGTCTCCATGCTCCAAATCCATTTTAAAGCCATTTTTAAGGCATTTCGCGCATACATGAAATGAACACATTTTTCTCCAAAACTATAACAGATGCAAGCTTGTCCTGTTTGGTGGAGATAATATTTAATAAAATAAGTAGAAATCTACTAAAAGTTTCGTTTGTTTATATTGCCATCCTAAGATAATCGTCTCCATGCTCCAAATCCATTTTAAAGCCATTTCAAAGGCATTTTGCGCATACATGAAATGAACACATTTTTCTCCAAAACTATAACACATGCAAGCTTGTCCTGTTTGGTGGAGATGATATTTAATAAAATAAGTAGAAATCCACTAAAAGTTTTGTTTGGTTATCTTGCAATCCCGAGATAATCGTCTCCATGCTCCAAATCCATTTTAAAGCCATTTTTAAGGCATTTCGCGCATACATGAAATGAACACATTTTTCTCCAAAACTATAACAGATGCAAGCTTGTCCTGTTTGGTGGAGATGATATTTAATAAAATAAGTAGAAATCCACTAAAAGTTTTGTTTGGTTATCTTGCAATCCCGAGATAATCGTCGCCATGCTCCAAATCCATTTTAAAGCCATTTTTAAGGCATTTCGCGCATACATGAAATGAACACATTTTTCTCCAAAACTATAACAGATGCAAGCTTGTCCTGTTTGGTGGAGATGATATTTAATAAAATAAGTAGAAATCCACTAAAAGTTTTGTTTGGTTATCTTGCAATCCCGAGATAATCGTCTCCATGCTCCAAATCCATTTTAAAGCCATTTTTAAGGCATTTCGCGCATACATGAAATGAACACATTTTCCTCCAAAACTATAACAGATGCAAGCTTGTCCTGTTTGGTGGAGATGATATTTAATAAAATAAGTAGAAATCCACTAAAAGTTTTGTTTGGTTATCTTGCAATCCCGAGATAATCGTCTCCATGCTCCAAATCCATTTTAAAGCCATTTTTAAGGCATTTCGCGCATACATGAAATGAACACATTTTTCTCCAAATCTATAACAGATGCAAGCTTGTCTTGTTTGGTGGAGATGATATTTAATAAAATAAGTAGAAATCCACTAAAAGTTTTGTTTGGTTATCTTGCAATCCCGAGATAATCGTCTCCATGCTCCAAATCCATTTTAAAGCCATTTTTAAGGCATTTCGCGCATACATGAAATGAACACATTTTTCTCCAAAACTATAACAGATGCAAGCTTGTCCTGTTTGGTGGAGATGATATTTAATAAAATAAGTAGAAATCCACTAAAAGTTTTGTTTGGTTATCTTGCAATCCCGAGATAATCGTCTCCATGCTCCAAATCCATTTTAAAGCCATTTTTAAGGCATTTCGCGCATACATGAAATGAACACATTTTTCTCCAAAACTATAACAGATGCAAGCTTGTCCTGTTTGGTGGAGATGATATTTAATAAAATAAGTAGAAATCCACTAAAAGTTTTGTTTGGTTATCTTGCAATCCCGAGATAATCGTCTCCATGCTCCAAATCCATTTTAAAGCCATTTTTAAGGCATTTCGCGCATACATGAAATGAACACATTTTTCTCCAAAACTATAACAGATGCAAGCTTGTCCTGTTTGGTGGAGATGATATTTAATAAAATAAGTAGAAATCCACTAAAAGTTTTGTTTGGTTATATTGCAATCCCGAGATAATCGTCTCCATGCTCCAAATCCATTTTAAAGCCATTTTTAAGGCATTTCGCGCATACATGAAATGAACACATTTTTCTCCAAAACTATAATAGATGCAAGCTTGTCCTGTTTGGTGGAGATGATATTTAATAAAATAAGTAGAAATACACTAAAAGTTTTGTTTGGTTATCTTGCAATCCCGAGATAATCGTCTCCATGCTCCAAATCCATTTTAAAGCCATTTTTAAGGCATTTCGCGCATACATGAAATGAACACATTTTTCTCCAAAACTATAACAGATGCAAGCTTGTCCTGTTTGGTGGAGATGATATTTAATAAAATAAGTAGAAATCCACTAAAAGTTTTGTTTGGTTATCTTGCAATCCCGAGATAATCGTCTCCATGCTCCAAATCCATTTTAAAGCCATTTCAAAGGCATTTTGCGCATACATGAAATGAACACATTTTTCTCCAAAACTATAACACATGCAAGCTTGTCCTGTTTGGTGGAGATGATATTTAATAAAATAAGTAGAAATCCACTAAAAGTTTTGTTTGGTTATCTTGCAATCCCGAGATAATCGTCTCCATGCTCCAAATCCATTTTAAAGCCATTTTTAAGGCATTTCGCGCATACATGAAATGAACACATTTTTCTCCAAAACTATAACAGATGCAAGCTTGTCCTGTTTGGTGGAGATAATATTTAATAAAATAAGTAGAAATCTACTAAAAGTTTCGTTTGGTTATATTGCCATCCTAAGATAATCGTCTCCATGCTCCAAATCCATTTTAAAGCCATTTCAAAGGCATTTTGCGCATACATGAAATGAACACATTTTTCTCCAAAACTATAACACATGCAAGCTTGTCCTGTTTGGTGGAGATGATATTTAATAAAATAAGTAGAAATCCACTAAAAGTTTTGTTTGGTTATCTTGCAATCCCGAGATAATGGTCTCCATGCTCCAAATCCATTTTAAAGCCATTTTTAAGGCATTTCGCGCATACATGAAATGAACACATTTTTCTCCAAAACTATAACAGATGCAAGCTTGTCCTGTTTGGTGGAGATAATATTTAATAAAATAAGTAGAAATCTACTAAAAGTTTCGTTTGTTTATATTGCCATCCTAAGATAATCGTCTCCATGCTCCAAATCCATTTTAAAGCCATTTCAAAGGCATTTTGCGCATACATGAAATGAACACATTTTTCTCCAAAACTATAACACATGCAAGCTTGTCCTGTTTGGTGGAGATGATATTTAATAAAATAAGTAGAAATCCACTAAAAGTTTTGTTTGGTTATCTTGCAATCCCGAGATAATCGTCTCCATGCTCCAAATCCATTTTAAAGCCATTTTTAAGGCATTTCGCGCATACATGAAATGAACACATTTTTCTCCAAAACTATAACAGATGCAAGCTTGTCCTGTTTGGTGGAGATGATATTTAATAAAATAAGTAGAAATCCACTAAAAGTTTTGTTTGGTTATCTTGCAATCCCGAGATAATCGTCGCCATGCTCCAAATCCATTTTAAAGCCATTTTTAAGGCATTTCGCGCATACATGAAATGAACACATTTTTCTCCAAAACTATAACAGATGCAAGCTTGTCCTGTTTGGTGGAGATGATATTTAATAAAATAAGTAGAAATCCACTAAAAGTTTTGTTTGGTTATCTTGCAATCCCGAGATAATCGTCTCCATGCTCCAAATCCATTTTAAAGCCATTTTTAAGGCATTTCGCGCATACATGAAATGAACACATTTTTCTCCAAAACTATAACAGATGCAAGCTTGTCCTGTTTGGTGGAGATGATATTTAATAAAATAAGTAGAAATCCACTAAAAGTTTTGTTTGGTTATCTTGCAATCCCGAGATAATCGTCTCCATGCTCCAAATCCATTTTAAAGCCATTTTTAAGGCATTTCGCGCATACATGAAATGAACACATTTTTCTCCAAATCTATAACAGATGCAAGCTTGTCTTGTTTGGTGGAGATGATATTTAATAAAATAAGTAGAAATCCACTAAAAGTTTTGTTTGGTTATCTTGCAATCCCGAGATAATCGTCTCCATGCTCCAAATCCATTTTAAAGCCATTTTTAAGGCATTTCGCGCATACATGAAATGAACACATTTTTCTCCAAAACTATAACAGATGCAAGCTTGTCCTGTTTGGTGGAGATGATATTTAATAAAATAAGTAGAAATCCACTAAAATTTTTGTTTGGTTATCTTGCAATCCCGAGATAATCGTCTCCATGCTCCAAATCCATTTTAAAGCCATTTTTAAGGCATTTCGCGCATACATGAAATGAACACATTTTTCTCCAAAACTATAACAGTTGCAAGCTTGTCCTGTTTGGTGGAGATGATATTTAATAAAATAAGTAGAAATCCACTAAAAGTTTTGTTTGGTTGTATTGCAATCCCGAGATAATCGTCTCCATGCTCCAAATCCATTTTAAAGCCATTTTTAAGGCATTTCGCGCATACATGAAATGAACACATTTTTCTCCAAAACTATAACAGATGCAAGCTTGTCCTGTTTGGTGGAGATGATATTTAATAAAATAAGTAGAAATCCACTAAAATTTTTGTTTGGTTATCTTGCAATCCCGAGATAATCGTCTCCATGCTCCAAATCCATTTTAAAGCCATTTTTAAGGCATTTCGCGCATACATGAAATGAACACATTTTTCTCCAAAACTATAACAGATGCAAGCTTGTCCTGTTTGGTGGAGATGATATTTAATAAAATAAGTAGAAATCCACTAAAAGTTTTGTTTGGTTATCTTGCAATCCCGAGATAATCGTCTCCATGCTCCAAATCCATTTTAAAGCCATTTTTAAGGCATTTCGCGCATACATGAAATGAACACATTTTTCTCCAAAACTATAACAGATGCAAGCTTGTCCTGTTTGGTGGAGATGATATTTAATAAAATAAGTAGAAATCCACTAAAAGTTTTGTTTGGTTATCTTGCAATCCCGAGATAATCGTCTCCATGCTCCAAATCCATTTTAAAGCCATTTTTAAGGCATTTCGCGCATACATGAAATGAACACATTTTTCTCCAAAACTATAACAGATGCAAGCTTGTCCTGTTTGGTGGAGATGATATTTAATAAAATAAGTAGAAATCCACTAAAAGTTTTGTTTGGTTATCTTGCAATCCCGAGATAATCGTCTCCATGCTCCAAATCCATTTTAAAGCCATTTTTAAGGCATTTCGCGCATACATGAAATGAACACATTTTTCTCCAAAACTATAACAGATGCAAGCTTGTCCTGTTTGGTGGAGATGATATTTAATAAAATAAGTAGAAATCCACTAAAAGTTTTGTTTGGTTATCTTGCAATCCCGAGATAATCGACTCCATGCTCCAAATCCATTTTAAAGCCATTTTTAAGGCATTTCGCGCATACATGAATTGAACACATTTTTCTCCAAAACTATAACAGATGCAAGCTTGTCCTGTTTGGTGGAGATGATATTTAATAAAATAAGTAGAAATCCACTAAAAGTTTTGTTTGGTTATCTTGCAATCCCGAGATAATCGTCTCCATGCTCCAAATCCATTTTAAAGCCATTTTTAAGGCATTTCGCGCATACATGAAATGAACACATTTTTCTCCAAAACTATAACAGATGCAAGCTTGTCCTGTTTGGTGGAGATAATATTTAATAAAATAAGTAGAAATCTACTAAAAGTTTCGTTTGTTTATATTGCCATCCTAAGATAATCGTCTCCATGCTCCAAATCCATTTTAAAGCCATTTCAAAGGCATTTTACGCATACATGAAATGAACACATTTTTCTCCAAAACTATAACACATGCAAGCTTGTCCTGTTTGGTGGAGATGATATTTAATAAAATAAGTAGAAATCCACTAAAAGTTTTGTTTGGTTATCTTGCAATCCCGAGATAATCGTCTCCATGCTCCAAATCCATTTTAAAGCCATTTTTAAGGCATTTCGCGCATACATGAAATGAACACATTTTTCTCCAAAACTATAACAGATGCAAGCTTGTCCTGTTTGGTGGAGATGATATTTAATAAAATAAGTAGAAATCCACTAAAAGTTTTGTTTGGTTATCTTGCAATCCCGAGATAATCGTCGCCATGCTCCAAATCCATTTTAAAGCCATTTTTAAGGCATTTCGCGCATACATGAAATGAACACATTTTTCTCCAAAACTATAACAGATGCAAGCTTGTCCTGTTTGGTGGAGATGATATTTAATAAAATAAGTAGAAATCCACTAAAAGTTTTGCTTGGTTATCTTGCAATCCCGAGATAATCGTCTCCATGCTCCAAATCCATTTTAAAGCCATTTTTAAGGCATTTCGCGCATACATGAAATGAACACATTTTTCTCCAAAACTATAACAGATGCAAGCTTGTCCTGTTTGGTGGAGATGATATTTAATAAAATAAGTAGAAATCCACTAAAAGTTTTGTTTGGTTATCTTGCAATCCCGAGATAATCGTCTCCATGCTCCAAATCCATTTTAAAGCCATTTTTAAGGCATTTCGCGCATACATGAAATGAACACATTTTTCTCCAAAACTATAACAGATGCAAGCTTGTCCTGTTTGGTGGAGATGATATTTAATAAAATAAGTAGAAATCCACTAAAAGTTTTGTTTGGTTATCTTGCAATCCCGAGATAATCGTCTCCATGCTCCAAATCCATTTTAAAGCCATTTTTAAGGCATTTCGCGCATACATGAAATGAACACATTTTTCTCCAAAACTATAACAGATGCAAGCTTGTCCTGTTTGGTGGAGATGATATTTAATAAAATAAGTAGAAATCCACTAAAAGTTTTGTTTGGTTATATTGCAATCCCGAGATAATCGTCTCCATGCTCCAAATCCATTTTAAAGCCATTTTTAAGGCATTTCGCGCATACATGAAATGAACACATTTTTCTCCAAAACTATAATAGATGCAAGCTTGTCCTGTTTGGTGGAGATGATATTTAATAAAATAAGTAGAAATACACTAAAAGTTTTGTTTGGTTATCTTGCAATCCCGAGATAATCGTCTCCATGCTCCAAATCCATTTTAAAGCCATTTTTAAGGCATTTCGCGCATACATGAAATGAACACATTTTTCTCCAAAACTATAACAGATGCAAGCTTGTCCTGTTTGGTGGAGATGATATTTAATAAAATAAGTAGAAATCCACTAAAAGTTTTGTTTGGTTATCTTGCAATCCCGAGATAATCGTCTCCATGCTCCAAATCCATTTTAAAGCCATTTCAAAGGCATTTTGCGCATACATGAAATGAACACATTTTTCTCCAAAACTATAACACATGCAAGCTTGTCCTGTTTGGTGGAGATGATATTTAATAAAATAAGTAGAAATCCACTAAAAGTTTTGTTTGGTTATCTTGCAATCCCGAGATAATCGCCTCCATGCTCCAAATCCATTTTAAAGCCATTTTTAAGGCATTTCGCGCATACATGAAATGAACACATTTTTCTCCAAAACTATAACAGATGCAAGCTTGTCCTGTTTGGTGGAGATAATATTTAATAAAATAAGTAGAAATCTACTAAAAGTTTCGTTTGTTTATATTGCCATCCTAAGATAATCGTCTCCATGCTCCAAATCCATTTTAAAGCCATTTCAAAGGCATTTTGCGCATACATGAAATGAACACATTTTTCTCCAAAACTATAACACATGCAAGCTTGTCCTGTTTGGTGGAGATGATATTTAATAAAATAAGTAGAAATCCACTAAAAGTTTTGTTTGGTTATCTTGCAATCCCGAGATAATCGTCTCCATGCTCCAAATCCATTTTAAAGCCATTTTTAAGGCATTTCGCGCATACATGAAATGAACACATTTTTCTCCAAAACTATAACAGATGCAAGCTTGTCCTGTTTGGTGGAGATAATATTTAATAAAATAAGTAGAAATCTACTAAAAGTTTCGTTTGTTTATATTGCCATCCTAAGATAATCGTCTCCATGCTCCAAATCCATTTTAAAGCCATTTCAAAGGCATTTTGCGCATACATGAAATGAACACATTTTTCTCCAAAACTATAACACATGCAAGCTTGTCCTGTTTGGTGGAGATGATATTTAATAAAATAAGTAGAAATCCACTAAAAGTTTTGTTTGGTTATCTTGCAATCCCGAGATAATCGTCTCCATGCTCCAAATCCATTTTAAAGCCATTTTTAAGGCATTTCGCGCATACATGAAATGAACACATTTTTCTCCAAAACTATAACAGATGCAAGCTTGTCCTGTTTGGTGGAGATGATAATTAATAAAATAAGTAGAAATCCACTAAAAGTTTTGTTTGGTTATCTTGCAATCCCGAGATAATCGTCTCCATGCTCCAAATCCATTTTAAAGCCATTTTTAAGGCATTTCGCGCATACATGAAATGAACACATTTTTCTCCAAAACTACAACAGATGCAAGCTTGTCCTGTTTGGTGGAGATAATATTTAATAAAATAAGTAGAAATCTACTAAAAGTTTCGTTTGTTTATATTGCCATCCTAAGATAATCGTCTCCATGCTCCAAATCCATTTTAAAGCCATTTCAAAGGCATTTTACGCATACATGAAATGAACACATTTTTCTCCAAAACTATAACACATGCAAGCTTGTCCTGTTTGGTGGAGATGATATTTAATAAAATAAGTAGAAATCCACTAAAAGTTTTGTTTGGTTATCTTGCAATCCCGAGATAATCGTCTCCATGCTCCAAATCCATTTTAAAGCCATTTTTAAGGCATTTCGCGCATACATGAAATGAACACATTTTTCTCCAAAACTATAACAGATGCAAGCTTGTCCTGTTTGGTGGAGATGATATTTAATAAAATAAGTAGAAATCCACTAAAAGTTTTGTTTGGTTATCTTGCAATCCCGAGATAATCGTCGCCATGCTCCAAATCCATTTTAAAGCCATTTTTAAGGCATTTCGCGCATACATGAAATGAACACATTTTTCTCCAAAACTATAACAGATGCAAGCTTGTCCTGTTTGGTGGAGATGATATTTAATAAAATAAGTAGAAATCCACTAAAAGTTTTGCTTGGTTATCTTGCAATCCCGAGATAATCGTCTCCATGCTCCAAATCCATTTTAAAGCCATTTTTAAGGCATTTCGCGCATACATGAAATGAACACATTTTTCTCCAAAACTATAACAGATGCAAGCTTGTCTTGTTTGGTGGAGATGATATTTAATAAAATAAGTAGAAATCCACTAAAAGTTTTGTTTGGTTATCTTGCAATCCCGAGATAATCGTCTCCATGCTCCAAATCCATTTTAAAGCCATTTTTAAGGCATTTCGCGCATACATGAAATGAACACATTTTTCTCCAAAACTATAACAGATGCAAGCTTGTCCTGTTTGGTGGAGATGATATTTAATAAAATAAGTAGAAATCCACTAAAAGTTTTGTTTGGTTATCTTGCAATCCCGAGATAATCGTCTCCATGCTCCAAATCCATTTTAAAGCCATTTTTAAGGCATTTCGCGCATACATGAAATGAACACATTTTTCTCCAAAACTATAACAGATGCAAGCTTGTCCTGTTTGGTGGAGATGATATTTAATAAAATAAGTAGAAATCCACTAAAAGTTTTGTTTGGTTATCTTGCAATCCCGAGATAATCGTCTCCATGCTCCAAATCCATTTTAAAGCCATTTCAAAGGCATTTTGCGCATACATGAAATGAACACATTTTTCTCCAAAACTATAACACATGCAAGCTTGTCCTGTTTGGTGGAGATGATATTTAATAAAATAAGTAGAAATCCACTAAAAGTTTTGTTTGGTTATCTTGCAATCCCGAGATAATCGTCTCCATGCTCCAAATCCATTTTAAAGCCATTTTTAAGGCATTTCGCGCATACATGAAATGAACACATTTTTCTCCAAAACTATAACAGATGCAAGCTTGTCCTGTTTGGTGGAGATAATATTTAATAAAATAAGTAGAAATCTACTAAAAGTTTCGTTTGTTTATATTGCCATCCTAAGATAATCGTCTCCATGCTCCAAATCCATTTTAAAGCCATTTCAAAGGCATTTTGCGCATACATGAAATGAACACATTTTTCTCCAAAACTATAACACATGCAAGCTTGTCCTGTTTGGTGGAGATGATATTTAATAAAATAAGTAGAAATCCACTAAAAGTTTTGTTTGGTTATCTTGCAATCCCGAGATAATCGTCTCCATGCTCCAAATCCATTTTAAAGCCATTTTTAAGGCATTTCGCGCATACATGAAATGAACACATTTTTCTCCAAAACTATAACAGATGCAAGCTTGTCCTGTTTGGTGGAGATGATATTTAATAAAATAAGTAGAAATCCACTAAAAGTTTTGTTTGGTTATCTTGCAATCCCGAGATAATCGTCTCCATGCTCCAAATCCATTTTAAAGCCATTTTTAAGGCATTTCGCGCATACATGAAATGAACACATTTTTCTCCAAAACTATAACAGATGCAAGCTTGTCCTGTTTGGTGGAGATGATATTTAATAAAATAAGTAGAAATCCACTAAAAGTTTTGTTTGGTTATCTTGCAATCCCGAGATAATCGTCTCCATGCTCCAAATCCATTTTAAAGCCATTTTTAAGGCATTTCGCGCATACATGAAATGAACACATTTTTCTCCAAAACTATAACAGATGCAAGCTTGTCCTGTTTGGTGGAGATGATATTTAATAAAATAAGTAGAAATCCACTAAAAGTTTTGTTTGGTTATCTTGCAATCCCGAGATAATCGACTCCATGCTCCAAATCCATTTTAAAGCCATTTTTAAGGCATTTCGCGCATACATGAATTGAACACATTTTTCTCCAAAACTATAACAGATGCAAGCTTGTCCTGTTTGGTGGAGATGATATTTAATAAAATAAGTAGAAATCCACTAAAAGTTTTGTTTGGTTATCTTGCAATCCCGAGATAATCGTCTCCATGCTCCAAATCCATTTTAAAGCCATTTTTAAGGCATTTCGCGCATACATGAAATGAACACATTTTTCTCCAAAACTATAACAGATGCAAGCTTGTCCTGTTTGGTGGAGATAATATTTAATAAAATAAGTAGAAATCTACTAAAAGTTTCGTTTGTTTATATTGCCATCCTAAGATAATCGTCTCCATGCTCCAAATCCATTTTAAAGCCATTTCAAAGGCATTTTACGCATACATGAAATGAACACATTTTTCTCCAAAACTATAACACATGCAAGCTTGTCCTGTTTGGTGGAGATGATATTTAATAAAATAAGTAGAAATCCACTAAAAGTTTTGTTTGGTTATCTTGCAATCCCGAGATAATCGTCTCCATGCTCCAAATCCATTTTAAAGCCATTTTTAAGGCATTTCGCGCATACATGAAATGAACACATTTTTCTCCAAAACTATAACAGATGCAAGCTTGTCCTGTTTGGTGGAGATGATAT
Source organism: Anomaloglossus baeobatrachus (assembly GCF_048569485.1). Lineage (NCBI taxonomy): Eukaryota > Metazoa > Chordata > Amphibia > Anura > Aromobatidae > Anomaloglossus > Anomaloglossus baeobatrachus. Next base: position 81,488 of record NW_027444954.1, read on the forward strand.
TTAATAAAATAAGTAGAAATCCACTAAAAGTTTTGTTTGGTTATCTTGCAATCCCGAGATAATCGTCGCCATGCTCCAAATCCATTTTAAAGCCATTTTTAAGGCATTTCGCGCATACATGAAATGAACACATTTTTCTCCAAAACTATAACAGATGCAAGCTTGTCCTGTTTGGTGGAGATGATATTTAATAAAATAAGTAGAAATCCACTAAAAGTTTTGCTTGGTTATCTTGCAATCCCGAGATAATCGTCTCCATGCTCCAAATCCATTTTAAAGCCATTTTTAAGGCATTTCGCGCATACATGAAATGAACACATTTTTCTCCAAAACTATAACAGATGCAAGCTTGTCCTGTTTGGTGGAGATGATATTTAATAAAATAAGTAGAAATCCACTAAAAGTTTTGTTTGGTTATCTTGCAATCCCGAGATAATGGTCTCCATGCTCCAAATCCATTTTAAAGCCATTTTTAAGGCATTTCGCGCATACATGAAATGAACACATTTTTCTCCAAAACTATAACAGATGCAAGCTTGTCCTGTTTGGTGGAGATAATATTTAATAAAATAAGTAGAAATCTACTAAAAGTTTCGTTTGTTTATATTGCCATCCTAAGATAATCGTCTCCATGCTCCAAATCCATTTTAAAGCCATTTCAAAGGCATTTTGCGCATACATGAAATGAACACATTTTTCTCCAAAACTATAACACATGCAAGCTTGTCCTGTTTGGTGGAGATGATATTTAATAAAATAAGTAGAAATCCACTAAAAGTTTTGTTTGGTTATCTTGCAATCCCGAGATAATCGTCTCCATGCTCCAAATCCATTTTAAAGCCATTTTTAAGGCATTTCGCGCATACATGAAATGAACACATTTTTCTCCAAAACTATAACAGATGCAAGCTTGTCCTGTTTGGTGGAGATGATATTTAATAAAATAAGTAGAAATCCACTAAAAGTTTTGTTTGGTTATCTTGCAATCCCGAGATAATCGTCGCCATGCTCCAAATCCATTTTAAAGCCATTTTTAAGGCATTTCGCGCATACATGAAATGAACACATTTTTCTCCAAAACTATAACAGATGCAAGCTTGTCCTGTTTGGTGGAGATGATATTTAATAAAATAAGTAGAAATCCACTAAAAGTTTTGTTTGGTTATCTTGCAATCCCGAGATAATCGTCTCCATGCTCCAAATCCATTTTAAAGCCATTTTTAAGGCATTTCGCGCATACATGAAATGAACACATTTTTCTCCAAAACTATAACAGATGCAAGCTTGTCCTGTTTGGTGGAGATGATATTTAATAAAATAAGTAGAAATCCACTAAAAGTTTTGTTTGGTTATCTTGCAATCCCGAGATAATCGTCTCCATGCTCCAAATCCATTTTAAAGCCATTTTTAAGGCATTTCGCGCATACATGAAATGAACACATTTTTCTCCAAATCTATAACAGATGCAAGCTTGTCTTGTTTGGTGGAGATGATATTTAATAAAATAAGTAGAAATCCACTAAAAGTTTTGTTTGGTTATCTTGCAATCCCGAGATAATCGTCTCCATGCTCCAAATCCATTTTAAAGCCATTTTTAAGGCATTTCGCGCATACATGAAATGAACACATTTTTCTCCAAAACTATAACAGATGCAAGCTTGTCCTGTTTGGTGGAGATGATATTTAATAAAATAAGTAGAAATCCACTAAAATTTTTGTTTGGTTATCTTGCAATCCCGAGATAATCGTCTCCATGCTCCAAATCCATTTTAAAGCCATTTTTAAGGCATTTCGCGCATACATGAAATGAACACATTTTTCTCCAAAACTATAACAGTTGCAAGCTTGTCCTGTTTGGTGGAGATGATATTTAATAAAATAAGTAGAAATCCACTAAAAGTTTTGTTTGGTTGTATTGCAATCCCGAGATAATCGTCTCCATGCTCCAAATCCATTTTAAAGCCATTTTTAAGGCATTTCGCGCATACATGAAATGAACACATTTTTCTCCAAAACTATAACAGATGCAAGCTTGTCCTGTTTGGTGGAGATGATATTTAATAAAATAAGTAGAAATCCACTAAAATTTTTGTTTGGTTATCTTGCAATCCCGAGATAATCGTCTCCATGCTCCAAATCCATTTTAAAGCCATTTTTAAGGCATTTCGCGCATACATGAAATGAACACATTTTTCTCCAAAACTATAACAGATGCAAGCTTGTCCTGTTTGGTGGAGATGATATTTAATAAAATAAGTAGAAATCCACTAAAAGTTTTGTTTGGTTATCTTGCAATCCCGAGATAATCGTCTCCATGCTCCAAATCCATTTTAAAGCCATTTTTAAGGCATTTCGCGCATACATGAAATGAACACATTTTTCTCCAAAACTATAACAGATGCAAGCTTGTCCTGTTTGGTGGAGATGATATTTAATAAAATAAGTAGAAATCCACTAAAAGTTTTGTTTGGTTATCTTGCAATCCCGAGATAATCGTCTCCATGCTCCAAATCCATTTTAAAGCCATTTTTAAGGCATTTCGCGCATACATGAAATGAACACATTTTTCTCCAAAACTATAACAGATGCAAGCTTGTCCTGTTTGGTGGAGATGATATTTAATAAAATAAGTAGAAATCCACTAAAAGTTTTGTTTGGTTATCTTGCAATCCCGAGATAATCGTCTCCATGCTCCAAATCCATTTTAAAGCCATTTTTAAGGCATTTCGCGCATACATGAAATGAACACATTTTTCTCCAAAACTATAACAGATGCAAGCTTGTCCTGTTTGGTGGAGATGATATTTAATAAAATAAGTAGAAATCCACTAAAAGTTTTGTTTGGTTATCTTGCAATCCCGAGATAATCGACTCCATGCTCCAAATCCATTTTAAAGCCATTTTTAAGGCATTTCGCGCATACATGAATTGAACACATTTTTCTCCAAAACTATAACAGATGCAAGCTTGTCCTGTTTGGTGGAGATGATATTTAATAAAATAAGTAGAAATCCACTAAAAGTTTTGTTTGGTTATCTTGCAATCCCGAGATAATCGTCTCCATGCTCCAAATCCATTTTAAAGCCATTTTTAAGGCATTTCGCGCATACATGAAATGAACACATTTTTCTCCAAAACTATAACAGATGCAAGCTTGTCCTGTTTGGTGGAGATAATATTTAATAAAATAAGTAGAAATCTACTAAAAGTTTCGTTTGTTTATATTGCCATCCTAAGATAATCGTCTCCATGCTCCAAATCCATTTTAAAGCCATTTCAAAGGCATTTTACGCATACATGAAATGAACACATTTTTCTCCAAAACTATAACACATGCAAGCTTGTCCTGTTTGGTGGAGATGATATTTAATAAAATAAGTAGAAATCCACTAAAAGTTTTGTTTGGTTATCTTGCAATCCCGAGATAATCGTCTCCATGCTCCAAATCCATTTTAAAGCCATTTTTAAGGCATTTCGCGCATACATGAAATGAACACATTTTTCTCCAAAACTATAACAGATGCAAGCTTGTCCTGTTTGGTGGAGATGATATTTAATAAAATAAGTAGAAATCCACTAAAAGTTTTGTTTGGTTATCTTGCAATCCCGAGATAATCGTCGCCATGCTCCAAATCCATTTTAAAGCCATTTTTAAGGCATTTCGCGCATACATGAAATGAACACATTTTTCTCCAAAACTATAACAGATGCAAGCTTGTCCTGTTTGGTGGAGATGATATTTAATAAAATAAGTAGAAATCCACTAAAAGTTTTGCTTGGTTATCTTGCAATCCCGAGATAATCGTCTCCATGCTCCAAATCCATTTTAAAGCCATTTTTAAGGCATTTCGCGCATACATGAAATGAACACATTTTTCTCCAAAACTATAACAGATGCAAGCTTGTCCTGTTTGGTGGAGATGATATTTAATAAAATAAGTAGAAATCCACTAAAAGTTTTGTTTGGTTATCTTGCAATCCCGAGATAATCGTCTCCATGCTCCAAATCCATTTTAAAGCCATTTTTAAGGCATTTCGCGCATACATGAAATGAACACATTTTTCTCCAAAACTATAACAGATGCAAGCTTGTCCTGTTTGGTGGAGATGATATTTAATAAAATAAGTAGAAATCCACTAAAAGTTTTGTTTGGTTATCTTGCAATCCCGAGATAATCGTCTCCATGCTCCAAATCCATTTTAAAGCCATTTTTAAGGCATTTCGCGCATACATGAAATGAACACATTTTTCTCCAAAACTATAACAGATGCAAGCTTGTCCTGTTTGGTGGAGATGATATTTAATAAAATAAGTAGAAATCCACTAAAAGTTTTGTTTGGTTATATTGCAATCCCGAGATAATCGTCTCCATGCTCCAAATCCATTTTAAAGCCATTTTTAAGGCATTTCGCGCATACATGAAATGAACACATTTTTCTCCAAAACTATAATAGATGCAAGCTTGTCCTGTTTGGTGGAGATGATATTTAATAAAATAAGTAGAAATACACTAAAAGTTTTGTTTGGTTATCTTGCAATCCCGAGATAATCGTCTCCATGCTCCAAATCCATTTTAAAGCCATTTTTAAGGCATTTCGCGCATACATGAAATGAACACATTTTTCTCCAAAACTATAACAGATGCAAGCTTGTCCTGTTTGGTGGAGATGATATTTAATAAAATAAGTAGAAATCCACTAAAAGTTTTGTTTGGTTATCTTGCAATCCCGAGATAATCGTCTCCATGCTCCAAATCCATTTTAAAGCCATTTCAAAGGCATTTTGCGCATACATGAAATGAACACATTTTTCTCCAAAACTATAACACATGCAAGCTTGTCCTGTTTGGTGGAGATGATATTTAATAAAATAAGTAGAAATCCACTAAAAGTTTTGTTTGGTTATCTTGCAATCCCGAGATAATCGCCTCCATGCTCCAAATCCATTTTAAAGCCATTTTTAAGGCATTTCGCGCATACATGAAATGAACACATTTTTCTCCAAAACTATAACAGATGCAAGCTTGTCCTGTTTGGTGGAGATGATATTTAATAAAATAAGTAGAAATCCACTAAAAGTTTTGTTTGGTTATCTTGCAATCCCGAGATAATCGTCTCCATGCTCCAAATCCATTTTAAAGCCATTTTTAAGGCATTTCGCGCATACATGAAATGAACACATTTTTCTCCAAAACTATAACAGATGCAAGCTTGTCCTGTTTGGTGGAGATGATATTTAATAAAATAAGTAGAAATCCACTAAAAGTTTTGTTTGGTTATCTTGCAATCCCGAGATAATCGTCTCCATGCTCCAAATCCATTTTAAAGCCATTTTTAAGGCATTTCGCGCATACATGAAATGAACACATTTTTCTCCAAAACTATAACAGATGCAAGCTTGTCCTGTTTGGTGGAGATGATATTTAATAAAATAAGTAGAAATCCACTAAAAGTTTTGTTTGGTTATCTTGCAATCCCGAGATAATCGACTCCATGCTCCAAATCCATTTTAAAGCCATTTTTAAGGCATTTCGCGCATACATGAATTGAACACATTTTTCTCCAAAACTATAACAGATGCAAGCTTGTCCTGTTTGGTGGAGATGATATTTAATAAAATAAGTAGAAATCCACTAAAAGTTTTGTTTGGTTATCTTGCAATCCCGAGATAATCGTCTCCATGCTCCAAATCCATTTTAAAGCCATTTTTAAGGCATTTCGCGCATACATGAAATGAACACATTTTTCTCCAAAACTATAACAGATGCAAGCTTGTCCTGTTTGGTGGAGATAATATTTAATAAAATAAGTAGAAATCTACTAAAAGTTTCGTTTGTTTATATTGCCATCCTAAGATAATCGTCTCCATGCTCCAAATCCATTTTAAAGCCATTTCAAAGGCATTTTACGCATACATGAAATGAACACATTTTTCTCCAAAACTATAACACATGCAAGCTTGTCCTGTTTGGTGGAGATGATATTTAATAAAATAAGTAGAAATCCACTAAAAGTTTTGTTTGGTTATCTTGCAATCCCGAGATAATCGTCTCCATGCTCCAAATCCATTTTAAAGCCATTTTTAAGGCATTTCGCGCATACATGAAATGAACACATTTTTCTCCAAAACTATAACAGATGCAAGCTTGTCCTGTTTGGTGGAGATGATATTTAATAAAATAAGTAGAAATCCACTAAAAGTTTTGTTTGGTTATCTTGCAATCCCGAGATAATCGTCGCCATGCTCCAAATCCATTTTAAAGCCATTTTTAAGGCATTTCGCGCATACATGAAATGAACACATTTTTCTCCAAAACTATAACAGATGCAAGCTTGTCCTGTTTGGTGGAGATGATATTTAATAAAATAAGTAGAAATCCACTAAAAGTTTTGCTTGGTTATCTTGCAATCCCGAGATAATCGTCTCCATGCTCCAAATCCATTTTAAAGCCATTTTTAAGGCATTTCGCGCATACATGAAATGAACACATTTTTCTCCAAAACTATAACAGATGCAAGCTTGTCCTGTTTGGTGGAGATGATATTTAATAAAATAAGTAGAAATCCACTAAAAGTTTTGTTTGGTTATCTTGCAATCCCGAGATAATCGTCTCCATGCTCCAAATCCATTTTAAAGCCATTTTTAAGGCATTTCGCGCATACATGAAATGAACACATTTTTCTCCAAAACTATAACAGATGCAAGCTTGTCCTGTTTGGTGGAGATGATATTTAATAAAATAAGTAGAAATCCACTAAAAGTTTTGTTTGGTTATCTTGCAATCCCGAGATAATCGTCTCCATGCTCCAAATCCATTTTAAAGCCATTTTTAAGGCATTTCGCGCATACATGAAATGAACACATTTTTCTCCAAAACTATAACAGATGCAAGCTTGTCCTGTTTGGTGGAGATGATATTTAATAAAATAAGTAGAAATCCACTAAAAGTTTTGTTTGGTTATATTGCAATCCCGAGATAATCGTCTCCATGCTCCAAATCCATTTTAAAGCCATTTTTAAGGCATTTCGCGCATACATGAAATGAACACATTTTTCTCCAAAACTATAATAGATGCAAGCTTGTCCTGTTTGGTGGAGATGATATTTAATAAAATAAGTAGAAATACACTAAAAGTTTTGTTTGGTTATCTTGCAATCCCGAGATAATCGTCTCCATGCTCCAAATCCATTTTAAAGCCATTTTTAAGGCATTTCGCGCATACATGAAATGAACACATTTTTCTCCAAAACTATAACAGATGCAAGCTTGTCCTGTTTGGTGGAGATGATATTTAATAAAATAAGTAGAAATCCACTAAAAGTTTTGTTTGGTTATCTTGCAATCCCGAGATAATCGTCTCCATGCTCCAAATCCATTTTAAAGCCATTTCAAAGGCATTTTGCGCATACATGAAATGAACACATTTTTCTCCAAAACTATAACACATGCAAGCTTGTCCTGTTTGGTGGAGATGATATTTAATAAAATAAGTAGAAATCCACTAAAAGTTTTGTTTGGTTATCTTGCAATCCCGAGATAATCGCCTCCATGCTCCAAATCCATTTTAAAGCCATTTTTAAGGCATTTCGCGCATACATGAAATGAACACATTTTTCTCCAAAACTATAACAGATGCAAGCTTGTCCTGTTTGGTGGAGATAATATTTAATAAAATAAGTAGAAATCTACTAAAAGTTTCGTTTGTTTATATTGCCATCCTAAGATAATCGTCTCCATGCTCCAAATCCATTTTAAAGCCATTTCAAAGGCATTTTGCGCATACATGAAATGAACACATTTTTCTCCAAAACTATAACACATGCAAGCTTGTCCTGTTTGGTGGAGATGATATTTAATAAAATAAGTAGAAATCCACTAAAAGTTTTGTTTGGTTATCTTGCAATCCCGAGATAATCGTCTCCATGCTCCAAATCCATTTTAAAGCCATTTTTAAGGCATTTCGCGCATACATGAAATGAACACATTTTTCTCCAAAACTATAACAGATGCAAGCTTGTCCTGTTTGGTGGAGATAATATTTAATAAAATAAGTAGAAATCTACTAAAAGTTTCGTTTGTTTATATTGCCATCCTAAGATAATCGTCTCCATGCTCCAAATCCATTTTAAAGCCATTTCAAAGGCATTTTGCGCATACATGAAATGAACACATTTTTCTCCAAAACTATAACACATGCAAGCTTGTCCTGTTTGGTGGAGATGATATTTAATAAAATAAGTAGAAATCCACTAAAAGTTTTGTTTGGTTATCTTGCAATCCCGAGATAATCGTCTCCATGCTCCAAATCCATTTTAAAGCCATTTTTAAGGCATTTCGCGCATACATGAAATGAACACATTTTTCTCCAAAACTATAACAGATGCAAGCTTGTCCTGTTTGGTGGAGATGATAATTAATAAAATAAGTAGAAATCCACTAAAAGTTTTGTTTGGTTATCTTGCAATCCCGAGATAATCGTCTCCATGCTCCAAATCCATTTTAAAGCCATTTTTAAGGCATTTCGCGCATACATGAAATGAACACATTTTTCTCCAAAACTACAACAGATGCAAGCTTGTCCTGTTTGGTGGAGATAATATTTAATAAAATAAGTAGAAATCTACTAAAAGTTTCGTTTGTTTATATTGCCATCCTAAGATAATCGTCTCCATGCTCCAAATCCATTTTAAAGCCATTTCAAAGGCATTTTACGCATACATGAAATGAACACATTTTTCTCCAAAACTATAACACATGCAAGCTTGTCCTGTTTGGTGGAGATGATATTTAATAAAATAAGTAGAAATCCACTAAAAGTTTTGTTTGGTTATCTTGCAATCCCGAGATAATCGTCTCCATGCTCCAAATCCATTTTAAAGCCATTTTTAAGGCATTTCGCGCATACATGAAATGAACACATTTTTCTCCAAAACTATAACAGATGCAAGCTTGTCCTGTTTGGTGGAGATGATATTTAATAAAATAAGTAGAAATCCACTAAAAGTTTTGTTTGGTTATCTTGCAATCCCGAGATAATCGTCGCCATGCTCCAAATCCATTTTAAAGCCATTTTTAAGGCATTTCGCGCATACATGAAATGAACACATTTTTCTCCAAAACTATAACAGATGCAAGCTTGTCCTGTTTGGTGGAGATGATATTTAATAAAATAAGTAGAAATCCACTAAAAGTTTTGCTTGGTTATCTTGCAATCCCGAGATAATCGTCTCCATGCTCCAAATCCATTTTAAAGCCATTTTTAAGGCATTTCGCGCATACATGAAATGAACACATTTTTCTCCAAAACTATAACAGATGCAAGCTTGTCTTGTTTGGTGGAGATGATATTTAATAAAATAAGTAGAAATCCACTAAAAGTTTTGTTTGGTTATCTTGCAATCCCGAGATAATCGTCTCCATGCTCCAAATCCATTTTAAAGCCATTTTTAAGGCATTTCGCGCATACATGAAATGAACACATTTTTCTCCAAAACTATAACAGATGCAAGCTTGTCCTGTTTGGTGGAGATGATATTTAATAAAATAAGTAGAAATCCACTAAAAGTTTTGTTTGGTTATCTTGCAATCCCGAGATAATCGTCTCCATGCTCCAAATCCATTTTAAAGCCATTTTTAAGGCATTTCGCGCATACATGAAATGAACACATTTTTCTCCAAAACTATAACAGATGCAAGCTTGTCCTGTTTGGTGGAGATGATATTTAATAAAATAAGTAGAAATCCACTAAAAGTTTTGTTTGGTTATCTTGCAATCCCGAGATAATCGTCTCCATGCTCCAAATCCATTTTAAAGCCATTTCAAAGGCATTTTGCGCATACATGAAATGAACACATTTTTCTCCAAAACTATAACACATGCAAGCTTGTCCTGTTTGGTGGAGATGATATTTAATAAAATAAGTAGAAATCCACTAAAAGTTTTGTTTGGTTATCTTGCAATCCCGAGATAATCGTCTCCATGCTCCAAATCCATTTTAAAGCCATTTTTAAGGCATTTCGCGCATACATGAAATGAACACATTTTTCTCCAAAACTATAACAGATGCAAGCTTGTCCTGTTTGGTGGAGATAATATTTAATAAAATAAGTAGAAATCTACTAAAAGTTTCGTTTGTTTATATTGCCATCCTAAGATAATCGTCTCCATGCTCCAAATCCATTTTAAAGCCATTTCAAAGGCATTTTGCGCATACATGAAATGAACACATTTTTCTCCAAAACTATAACACATGCAAGCTTGTCCTGTTTGGTGGAGATGATATTTAATAAAATAAGTAGAAATCCACTAAAAGTTTTGTTTGGTTATCTTGCAATCCCGAGATAATCGTCTCCATGCTCCAAATCCATTTTAAAGCCATTTTTAAGGCATTTCGCGCATACATGAAATGAACACATTTTTCTCCAAAACTATAACAGATGCAAGCTTGTCCTGTTTGGTGGAGATGATATTTAATAAAATAAGTAGAAATCCACTAAAAGTTTTGTTTGGTTATCTTGCAATCCCGAGATAATCGTCGCCATGCTCCAAATCCATTTTAAAGCCATTTTTAAGGCATTTCGCGCATACATGAAATGAACACATTTTTCTCCAAAACTATAACAGATGCAAGCTTGTCCTGTTTGGTGGAGATGATATTTAATAAAATAAGTAGAAATCCACTAAAAGTTTTGTTTGGTTATCTTGCAATCCCGAGATAATCGTCTCCATGCTCCAAATCCATTTTAAAGCCATTTTTAAGGCATTTCGCGCATACATGAAATGAACACATTTTTCTCCAAAACTATAACAGATGCAAGCTTGTCCTGTTTGGTGGAGATGATATTTAATAAAATAAGTAGAAATCCACTAAAAGTTTTGTTTGGTTATCTTGCAATCCCGAGATAATCGTCTCCATGCTCCAAATCCATTTTAAAGCCATTTTTAAGGCATTTCGCGCATACATGAAATGAACACATTTTTCTCCAAAACTATAACAGATGCAAGCTTGTCCTGTTTGGTGGAGATGATATTTAATAAAATAAGTAGAAATCCACTAAAAGTTTTGTTTGGTTATCTTGCAATCCCGAGATAATCGTCTCCATGCTCCAAATCCATTTTAAAGCCATTTTTAAGGCATTTCGCGCATACATGAAATGAACACATTTTTCTCCAAAACTATAACAGATGCAAGCTTGTCCTGTTTGGTGGAGATGATATTTAATAAAATAAGTAGAAATCCACTAAAAGTTTTGTTTGGTTATCTTGCAATCCCGAGATAATCGTCTCCATGCTCCAAATCCATTTTAAAGCCATTTTTAAGGCATTTCGCGCATACATGAAATGAACACATTTTTCTCCAAAACTATAACAGATGCAAGCTTGTCCTGTTTGGTGGAGATGATATTTAATAAAATAAGTAGAAATCCACTAAAAGTTTTGTTTGGTTATCTTGCAATCCCGAGATAATCGTCTCCATGCTCCAAATCCATTTTAAAGCCATTTTTAAGGCATTTCGCGCATACATGAAATGAACACATTTTTCTCCAAAACTATAACAGATGCAAGCTTGTCCTGTTTGGTGGAGATAATATTTAATAAAATAAGTAGAAATCTACTAAAAGTTTCGTTTGTTTATATTGCCATCCTAAGATAATCGTCTCCATGCTCCAAATCCATTTTAAAGCCATTTCAAAGGCATTTTACGCATACATGAAATGAACACATTTTTCTCCAAAACTATAACACATGCAAGCTTGTCCTGTTTGGTGGAGATGATATTTAATAAAATAAGTAGAAATCCACTAAAAGTTTTGTTTGGTTATCTTGCAATCCCGAGATAATCGTCTCCATGCTCCAAATCCATTTTAAAGCCATTTTTAAGGCATTTCGCGCATACATGAAATGAACACATTTTTCTCCAAAACTATAACAGATGCAAGCTTGTCCTGTTTGGTGGAGATGATATTTAATAAAATAAGTAGAAATCCACTAAAAGTTTTGTTTGGTTATCTTGCAATCCCGAGATAATCGTCGCCATGCTCCAAATCCATTTTAAAGCCATTTTTAAGGCATTTCGCGCATACATGAAATGAACACATTTTTCTCCAAAACTATAACAGATGCAAGCTTGTCCTGTTTGGTGGAGATGATATTTAATAAAATAAGTAGAAATCCACTAAAAGTTTTGCTTGGTTATCTTGCAATCCCGAGATAATCGTCTCCATGCTCCAAATCCATTTTAAAGCCATTTTTAAGGCATTTCGCGCATACATGAAATGAACACATTTTTCTCCAAAACTATAACAGATGCAAGCTTGTCTTGTTTGGTGGAGATGATATTTAATAAAATAAGTAGAAATCCACTAAAAGTTTTGTTTGGTTATCTTGCAATCCCGAGATAATCGTCTCCATGCTCCAAATCCATTTTAAAGCCATTTTTAAGGCATTTCGCGCATACATGAAATGAACACATTTTTCTCCAAAACTATAACAGATGCAAGCTTGTCCTGTTTGGTGGAGATGATATTTAATAAAATAAGTAGAAATCCACTAAAAGTTTTGTTTGGTTATCTTGCAATCCCGAGATAATCGTCTCCATGCTCCAAATCCATTTTAAAGCCATTTTTAAGGCATTTCGCGCATACATGAAATGAACACATTTTTCTCCAAAACTATAACAGATGCAAGCTTGTCCTGTTTGGTGGAGATGATATTTAATAAAATAAGTAGAAATCCACTAAAAGTTTTGTTTGGTTATATTGCAATCCCGAGATAATCGTCTCCATGCTCCAAATCCATTTTAAAGCCATTTTTAAGGCATTTCGCGCATACATGAAATGAACACATTTTTCTCCAAAACTATAATAGATGCAAGCTTGTCCTGTTTGGTGGAGATGATATTTAATAAAATAAGTAGAAATACACTAAAAGTTTTGTTTGGTTATCTTGCAATCCCGAGATAATCGTCTCCATGCTCCAAATCCATTTTAAAGCCATTTTTAAGGCATTTCGCGCATACATGAAATGAACACATTTTTCTCCAAAACTATAACAGATGCAAGCTTGTCCTGTTTGGTGGAGATGATATTTAATAAAATAAGTAGAAATCCACTAAAAGTTTTGTTTGGTTATCTTGCAATCCCGAGATAATCGTCTCCATGCTCCAAATCCATTTTAAAGCCATTTCAAAGGCATTTTGCGCATACATGAAATGAACACATTTTTCTCCAAAACTATAACACATGCAAGCTTGTCCTGTTTGGTGGAGATGATATTTAATAAAATAAGTAGAAATCCACTAAAAGTTTTGTTTGGTTATCTTGCAATCCCGAGATAATCGTCTCCATGCTCCAAATCCATTTTAAAGCCATTTTTAAGGCATTTCGCGCATACATGAAATGAACACATTTTTCTCCAAAACTATAACAGATGCAAGCTTGTCCTGTTTGGTGGAGATAATATTTAATAAAATAAGTAGAAATCTACTAAAAGTTTCGTTTGTTTATATTGCCATCCTAAGATAATCGTCTCCATGCTCCAAATCCATTTTAAAGCCATTTCAAAGGCATTTTGCGCATACATGAAATGAACACATTTTTCTCCAAAACTATAACACATGCAAGCTTGTCCTGTTTGGTGGAGATGATATTTAATAAAATAAGTAGAAATCCACTAAAAGTTTTGTTTGGTTATCTTGCAATCCCGAGATAATCGTCTCCATGCTCCAAATCCATTTTAAAGCCATTTTTAAGGCATTTCGCGCATACATGAAATGAACACATTTTTCTCCAAAACTATAACAGATGCAAGCTTGTCCTGTTTGGTGGAGATGATATTTAATAAAATAAGTAGAAATCCACTAAAAGTTTTGTTTGGTTATCTTGCAATCCCGAGATAATCGTCGCCATGCTCCAAATCCATTTTAAAGCCATTTTTAAGGCATTTCGCGCATACATGAAATGAACACATTTTTCTCCAAAACTATAACAGATGCAAGCTTGTCCTGTTTGGTGGAGATGATATTTAATAAAATAAGTAGAAATCCACTAAAAGTTTTGTTTGGTTATCTTGCAATCCCGAGATAATCGTCTCCATGCTCCAAATCCATTTTAAAGCCATTTTTAAGGCATTTCGCGCATACATGAAATGAACACATTTTTCTCCAAAACTATAACAGATGCAAGCTTGTCCTGTTTGGTGGAGATGATATTTAATAAAATAAGTAGAAATCCACTAAAAGTTTTGTTTGGTTATCTTGCAATCCCGAGATAATCGTCTCCATGCTCCAAATCCATTTTAAAGCCATTTTTAAGGCATTTCGCGCATACATGAAATGAACACATTTTTCTCCAAAACTATAACAGATGCAAGCTTGTCCTGTTTGGTGGAGATGATATTTAATAAAATAAGTAGAAATCCACTAAAAGTTTTGTTTGGTTATCTTGCAATCCCGAGATAATCGTCTCCATGCTCCAAATCCATTTTAAAGCCATTTTTAAGGCATTTCGCGCATACATGAAATGAACACATTTTTCTCCAAAACTATAACAGATGCAAGCTTGTCCTGTTTGGTGGAGATGATATTTAATAAAATAAGTAGAAATCCACTAAAAGTTTTGTTTGGTTATCTTGCAATCCCGAGATAATCGTCTCCATGCTCCAAATCCATTTTAAAGCCATTTTTAAGGCATTTCGCGCATACATGAAATGAACACATTTTTCTCCAAAACTATAACAGATGCAAGCTTGTCCTGTTTGGTGGAGATGATATTTAATAAAATAAGTAGAAATCCACTAAAAGTTTTGTTTGGTTATCTTGCAATCCCGAGATAATCGTCTCCATGCTCCAAATCCATTTTAAAGCCATTTTTAAGGCATTTCGCGCATACATGAAATGAACACATTTTTCTCCAAAACTATAACAGATGCAAGCTTGTCCTGTTTGGTGGAGATGATATTTAATAAAATAAGTAGAAATCCACTAAAAGTTTTGTTTGGTTATATTGCAATCCCGAGATAATCGTCTCCATGCTCCAAATCCATTTTAAAGCCATTTTTAAGGCATTTCGCGCATACATGAAATGAACACATTTTTCTCCAAAACTATAATAGATGCAAGCTTGTCCTGTTTGGTGGAGATGATATTTAATAAAATAAGTAGAAATACACTAAAAGTTTTGTTTGGTTATCTTGCAATCCCGAGATAATCGTCTCCATGCTCCAAATCCATTTTAAAGCCATTTTTAAGGCATTTCGCGCATACATGAAATGAACACATTTTTCTCCAAAACTATAACAGATGCAAGCTTGTCCTGTTTGGTGGAGATGATATTTAATAAAATAAGTAGAAATCCACTAAAAGTTTTGTTTGGTTATCTTGCAATCCCGAGATAATCGTCTCCATGCTCCAAATCCATTTTAAAGCCATTTCAAAGGCATTTTGCGCATACATGAAATGAACACATTTTTCTCCAAAACTATAACACATGCAAGCTTGTCCTGTTTGGTGGAGATGATATTTAATAAAATAAGTAGAAATCCACTAAAAGTTTTGTTTGGTTATCTTGCAATCCCGAGATAATCGTCTCCATGCTCCAAATCCATTTTAAAGCCATTTTTAAGGCATTTCGCGCATACATGAAATGAACACATTTTTCTCCAAAACTATAACAGATGCAAGCTTGTCTTGTTTGGTGGAGATGATATTTAATAAAATAAGTAGAAATCCACTAAAAGTTTTGTTTGGTTATCTTGCAATCCCGAGATAATCGTCTCCATGCTCCAAATCCATTTTAAAGCCATTTTTAAGGCATTTCGCGCATACATGAAATGAACACATTTTTCTCCAAAACTATAACAGATGCAAGCTTGTCCTGTTTGGTGGAGATGATATTTAATAAAATAAGTAGAAATCCACTAAAATTTTTGTTTGGTTATCTTGCAATCCCGAGATAATCGTCTCCATGCTCCAAATCCATTTTAAAGCCATTTTTAAGGCATTTCGCGCATACATGAAATGAACACATTTTTCTCCAAAACTATAACAGATGCAAGCTTGTCCTGTTTGGTGGAGATGATATTTAATAAAATAAGTAGAAATCCACTAAAAGTTTTGTTTGGTTATATTGCAATCCCGAGATAATCGTCTCCATGCTCCAAATCCATTTTAAAGCCATTTTTAAGGCATTTCGCGCATACATGAAATGAACACATTTTTCTCCAAAACTATAACAGATGCAAGCTTGTCCTGTTTGGTGGAGATGATATTTAATAAAATAAGTAGAAATCCACTAAAAGTTTTGTTTGGTTATCTTGCAATCCCGAGATAATCGTCTCCATGCTCCAAATCCATTTTAAAGCCATTTTTAAGGCATTTCGCGCATACATGAAATGAACACATTTTTCTCCAAAACTATAACAGATGCAAGCTTGTCCTGTTTGGTGGAGATGATATTTAATAAAATAAGTAGAAATCCACTAAAAGTTTTGTTTGGTTATCTTGCAATCCCGAGATAATCGTCTCCATGCTCCAAATCCATTTTAAAGCCATTTTTAAGGCATTTCGCGCATACATGAAATGAACACATTTTTCTCCAAAACTATAACAGATGCAAGCTTGTCTTGTTTGGTGGAGATGATATTTAATAAAATAAGTAGAAATCCACTAAAAGTTTTGTTTGGTTATCTTGCAATCCCGAGATAATCGTCTCCATGCTCCAAATCCATTTTAAAGCCATTTTTAAGGCATTTAGCGCATACATGAAATGAACACATTTTTCTCCAAAACTATAACAGATGCAAGCTTGTCCTGTTTGGTGGAGATGATATTTAATAAAATAAGTAGAAATCCACTAAAAGTTTTGTTTGGTTATCTTGCAATCCCGAGATAATCGTCTCCATGCTCCAAATCCATTTTAAAGCCATTTTTAAGGCATTTCGCGCATACATGAAATGAACACATTTTTCTCCAAAACTATAACAGATGCAAGCTTGTCTTGTTTGGTGGAGATGATATTTAATAAAATAAGTAGAAATCCACTAAAAGTTTTGTTTGGTTATCTTGCAATCCCGAGATAATCGTCTCCATGCTCCAAATCCATTTTAAAGCCATTTTTAAGGCATTTCGCGCATACATGAAATGAACACATTTTTCTCCAAAACTATAACAGATGCAAGCTTGTCCTGTTTGGTGGAGATGATATTTAATAAAATAAGTAGAAATCCACTAAAATTTTTGTTTGGTTATCTTGCAATCCCGAGATAATCGTCTCCATGCTCCAAATCCATTTTAAAGCCATTTTTAAGGCATTTCGCGCATACATGAAATGAACACATTTTTCTCCAAAACTATAACAGATGCAAGCTTGTCCTGTTTGGTGGAGATGATATTTAATAAAATAAGTAGAAATCCACTAAAAGTTTTGTTTGGTTATATTGCAATCCCGAGATAATCGTCTCCATGCTCCAAATCCATTTTAAAGCCATTTTTAAGGCATTTCGCGCATACATGAAATGAACACATTTTTCTCCAAAACTATAACAGATGCAAGCTAGTCCTGTTTGGTGGAGATGATATTTAATAAAATAAGTAGAAATCCACTAAAAGTTTTGTTTGGTTATCTTGCAATCCCGAGATAATCGTCTCCATGCTCCAAATCCATTTTAAAGCCATTTTTAAGGCATTTCGCGCATACATGAAATGAACACATTTTTCTCCAAAACTATAACAGATGCAAGCTTGTCCTGTTTGGTGGAGATGATATTTAATAAAATAAGTAGAAATCCACTAAAAGTTTTGTTTGGTTATCTTGCAATCCCGAGATAATCGTCTCCATGCTCCAAATCCATTTTAAAGCCATTTTTAAGGCATTTAGCGCATACATGAAATGAACACATTTTTCTCCAAAACTATAACAGATGCAAGCTTGTCTTGTTTGGTGGAGATGATATTTAATAAAATAAGTAGAAATCCACTAAAAGTTTTGTTTGGTTATCTTGCAATCCCGAGATAATCGTCTCCATGCTCCAAATCCATTTTAAAGCCATTTTTAAGGCATTTCGCGCATACATGAAATGAACACATTTTTCTCCAAAACGAAAACAGATGCAAGCTTGTCCTGTTTGGTGGAGATGATATTTAATAAAATAAGTAGAAATCCACTAAAATTTTTGTTTGGTTATCTTGCAATCCCGAGATAATCGTCTCCATGCTCCAAATCCATTTTAAAGCCATTTTTAAGGCATTTCGCGCATACATGAAATGAACACATTTTTCTCCAAAACTATAACAGATGCAAGCTTGTCCTGTTTGGTGGAGATAATATTTAATAAAATAAGTAGAAATCTACTAAAAGTTTCGTTTGTTTATATTGCCATCCTAAGATAATCGTCTCCATGCTCCAAATCCATTTTAAAGCCATTTCAAAGGCATTTTGCGCATACATGAAATGAACACATTTTTCTCCAAAACTATAACACATGCAAGCTTGTCCTGTTTGGTGGAGATGATATTTAATAAAATAAGTAGAAATCCACTAAAAGTTTTGTTTGGTTATCTTGCAATCCCGAGATAATCGTCTCCATGCTCCAAATCCATTTTAAAGCCATTTTTAAGGCATTTCGCGCATACATGAAATGAACACATTTTTCTCCAAAACTATAACAGATGCAAGCTTGTCCTGTTTGGTGGAGATGATATTTAATAAAATAAGTAGAAATCCACTAAAAGTTTTGTTTGGTTATCTTGCAATCCCGAGATAATCGTCTCCATGCTCCAAATCCATTTTAAAGCCATTTTTAAGGCATTTCGCGCATACATGAAATGAACACATTTTTCTCCAAAACTATAACAGATGCAAGCTTGTCTTGTTTGGTGGAGATGATATTTAATAAAATAAGTAGAAATCCACTAAAAGTTTTGTTTGGTTATCTTGCAATCCCGAGATAATCGTCTCCATGCTCCAAATCCATTTTAAAGCCATTTTTAAGGCATTTAGCGCATACATGAAATGAACACATTTTTCTCCAAAACTATAACAGATGCAAGCTTGTCCTGTTTGGTGGAGATGATATTTAATAAAATAAGTAGAAATCCACTAAAAGTTTTGTTTGGTTATCTTGCAATCCCGAGATAATCGTCTCCATGCTCCAAATCCATTTTAAAGCCATTTTTAAGGCATTTCGCGCATACATGAAATGAACACATTTTTCTCCAAAACGAAAACAGATGCAAGCTTGTCCTGTTTGGTGGAGATGATATTTAATAAAATAAGTAGAAATCCACTAAAATTTTTGTTTGGTTATCTTGCAATCCCGAGATAATCGTCTCCATGCTCCAAATCCATTTTAAAGCAATTTTTAAGGCATTTCGCGCATACATGAAATGAACACATTTTTCTCCAAAACTATAACAGATGCAAGCTTGTCCTGTTTGGTGGAGATGATATTTAATAAAATAAGTAGAAATCCACTAAAAGTTTTGTTTGGTTATATTGCAATCCCGAGATAATCGTCTCCATGCTCCAAATCCATTTTAAAGCCATTTTTAAGGCATTTCGCGCATACATGAAATGAACACATTTTTCTCCAAAACTATAACAGATGCAAGCTTGTCCTGTTTGGTGGAGATGATATTTAATAAAATAAGTAGAAATCCACTAAAAGTTTTGTTTGGTTATCTTGCAATCCCGAGATAATCGTCTCCATGCTCCAAATCCATTTTAAAGCCATTTTTAAGGCATTTCGCGCATACATGAAATGAACACATTTTTCTCCAAAACTATAACAGATGCAAGCTTGTCCTGTTTGGTGGAGATGATATTTAATAAAATAAGTAGAAATCCACTAAAAGTTTTGTTTGGTTATCTTGCAATCCCGAGATAATCGTCTCCATGCTCCAAATCCATTTTAAAGCCATTTTTAAGGCATTTCGCGCATACATGAAATGAACACATTTTTCTCCAAAACTATAACAGATGCAAGCTTGTCTTGTTTGGTGGAGATGATATTTAATAAAATAAGTAGAAATCCACTAAAAGTTTTGTTTGGTTATCTTGCAATCCCGAGATAATCGTCTCCATGCTCCAAATCCATTTTAAAGCCATTTTTAAGGCATTTCGCGCATACATGAAATGAACACATTTTTCTCCAAAACTATAACAGATGCAAGCTTGTCCTGTTTGGTGGAGATGATATTTAATAAAATAAGTAGAAATCCACTAAAAGTTTTGTTTGGTTATCTTGCAATCCCGAGATAATCGTCTCCATGCTCCAAATCCATTTTAAAGCCATTTTTAAGGCATTTCGCGCATACATGAAATGAACACATTTTTCTCCAAAACTATAACAGATGCAAGCTTGTCCTGTTTGGTGGAGATGATATTTAATAAAATAAGTAGAAATCCACTAAAAGTTTTGTTTGGTTATCTTGCAATCCCGAGATAATCGTCTCCATGCTCCAAATCCATTTTAAAGCCATTTTTAAGGCATTTCGCGCATACATGAAATGAACACATTTTTCTCCAAAACTATAACAGATGCAAGCTTGTCCTGTTTGGTGGAGATGATATTTAATAAAATAAGTAGAAATCCACTAAAAGTTTTGTTTGGTTATCTTGCAATCCCGAGATAATCGTCTCCATGCTCCAAATCCATTTTAAAGCCATTTTTAAGGCATTTCGCGCATACATGAAATGAACACATTTTTCTCCAAAACTATAACAGATGCAAGCTTGTCCTGTTTGGTGGAGATGATATTTAATAAAATAAGTAGAAATCCACTAAAAGTTTTGTTTGGTTATCTTGCAATCCCGAGATAATCGTCTCCATGCTCCAAATCCATTTTAAAGCCATTTTTAAGGCATTTCGCGCATACATGAAATGAACACATTTTTCTCCAAAACTATAACAGATGCAAGCTTGTCCTGTTTGGTGGAGATGATATTTAATAAAATAAGTAGAAATCCACTAAAAGTTTTGTTTGGTTATATTGCAATCCCGAGATAATCGTCTCCATGCTCCAAATCCATTTTAAAACCATTTTTAAGGCATTTCGCGCATACATGAAATGAACACATTTTTCTCCAAAACTATAACAGATGCAAGCTTGTCCTGTTTGGTGGAGATGATATTTAATAAAATAAGTAGAAATCCACTAAAAGTTTTGTTTGGTTATCTTGCAATCCCGAGATAATCGTCTCCATGCTCCAAATCCATTTTAAAGCCATTTTTAAGGCATTTCGCGCATACATGAAATGAACACATTTTTCTCCAAAACTATAACAGATGCAAGCTTGTCCTGTTTGGTGGAGATGATATTTAATAAAATAAGTAGAAATCCACTAAAAGTTTTGTTTGGTTATCTTGCAATCCCGAGATAATCGTCTCCATGCTCCAAATCTATTTTAAAGCCATTTTTAAGGCATTTCGCGCATACATGAAATGAACACATTTTTCTCCAAAACTATAACAGATGCAAGCTTGTCCTGTTTGGTGGAGATGATATTTAATAAAATAAGTAGAAATCCACTAAAAGTTTTGTTTGGTTATTTTGCAATCCCGAGATAATCGTCTCCATGCTCCAAATCCATTTTAAAGCCATTTTTAAGGCATTTCGCGCATACATGAAATGAACACATTTTTCTCCAAAACTATAACAGATGCAAGCTTGTCCTGTTTGGTGGAGATAATATTTAATAAAATAAGTAGAAATCTACTAAAAGTTTCGTTTGTTTATATTGCCATCCTGAGATAATCGTTTCCATGCTCCAAATCCATTTTAAAGCCATTTCAAAGGCATTTTGCGCATACATGAAATGAACACATTTTTCTCCAAAACTATAACACATGCAAGCTTGTCCTGTTTGGTGGAGATGATATTTAATAAAATAAGTAGAAATCCACTAAAAGTTTTGTTTGGTTATCTTGCAATCCCGAGATAATCGTCTCCATGCTCCAAATCCATTTTAAAGCCATTTTTAAGGCATTTCGCGCATACATGAAATGAACACATTTTTCTCCAAAACTATAACAGATGCAAGCTTGTCCTGTTTGGTGGAGATAATATTTAATAAAATAAGTAGAAATCTACTAAAAGTTTCGTTTGTTTATATTGCCATCCTGAGATAATCGTCTCCATGCTCCAAATCCATTTTAAAGCCATTTTTAAGGCATTTCGCGCATACATCAAATGAACACATTTTTCTCCAAAACTATAACAGATGCAAGCTTGTCCTGTTTGGTGGAGATGATATTTAATAAAATAAGTAGAAATCCACTAAAAGTTTTGTTTGGTTATCTTGCAATCCCGAGATAATCGTCTCCATGCTCCAAATCCATTTTAAAGCCATTTTTAAGGCATTTCGCGCATACATGAAATGAACACATTTTTCTCCAAAACTATAACAGATGCAAGCTTGTCCTGTTTGGTGGAGATGATATTTAATAAAATAAGTAGAAAACCACTAAAAGTTTTGTTTGGTTATATTGCAATCCCGAGATAATCGTCTCCATGCTCCAAATCCATTTTAAAGCCATTTTTAAGGCATTTCGCGCATACATGAAATGAACACATTTTTCTCCAAAACTATAACAGATGCAAGCTTGTCCTGTTTGGTGGAGATGATATTTAATAAAATAAGTAGAAATCCACTAAAAGTTTTGTTTGGTTATCTTGCAATCCCGAGATAATCGTCTCCATGCTCCAAATCCATTTTAAAGCCATTTTTAAGGCATTTCGCGCATACATGAAATGAACACATTTTTCTCCAAAACTATAACAGATGCAAGCTTGTCCTGTTTGGTGGAGATGATATTTAATAAAATAAGTAGAAATCCACTAAAAGTTTTGTTTGGTTATCTTGCAATCCCGAGATAATCGTCTCCATGCTCCAAATCCATTTTAAAGCCATTTTTAAGGCATTTCGCGCATACATGAAATGAACACATTTTTCTCCAAATCTATAACAGATGCAAGCTTGTCTTGTTTGGTGGAGATGATATTTAATAAAATAAGTAGAAATCCACTAAAAGTTTTGTTTGGTTATCTTGCAATCCCGAGATAATCGTCTCCATGCTCCAAATCCATTTTAAAGCCATTTTTAAGGCATTTCGCGCATACATGAAATGAACACATTTTTCTCCAAAACTATAACAGATGCAAGCTTGTCCTGTTTGGTGTAGATGATATTTAATAAAATAAGTAGAAATCCACTAAAATTTTTGTTTGGTTATCTTGCAATCCCGAGATAATCGTCTCCATGCTCCAAATCCATTTTAAAGCCATTTTTAAGGCATTTCGCGCATACATGAAATGAACACATTTTTCTCCAAAACTATAACAGATGCAAGCTTGTCCTGTTTGGTGGAGATAATATTTAATAAAATAAGTAGAAATCTACTAAAAGTTTCGTTTGTTTATATTGCCATCCTGAGATAATCGTTTCCATGCTCCAAATCCATTTTAAAGCCATTTCAAAGGCATTTTGCGCATACATGAAATGAACACATTTTTCTCCAAAACTATAACACATGCAAGCTTGTCCTGTTTGGTGGAGATGATATTTAATAAAATAAGTAGAAATCCACTAAAAGTTTTGCTTGGTTATCTTGCAATCCCGAGATAATCGTCTCCATGCTCCAAATCCATTTTAAAGCCATTTTTAAGGCATTTCGCGCATACATGAAATGAACACATTTTTCTCCAAAACTATAACAGATGCAAGCTTGTCTTGTTTGGTGGAGATGATATTTAATAAAATAAGTAGAAATCCACTAAAAGTTTTGTTTGGTTATCTTGCAATCCCGAGATAATCGTCTCCATGCTCCAAATCCATTTTAAAGCCATTTTTAAGGCATTTCGCGCATACATGAAATGAACACATTTTTCTCCAAAACTATAACAGATGCAAGCTTGTCCTGTTTGGTGGAGATGATATTTAATAAAATAAGTAGAAATCCACTAAAAGTTTTGTTTGGTTATCTTGCAATCCCGAGATAATCGTCTCCATGCTCCAAATCCATTTTAAAGCCATTTTTAAGGCATTTCGCGCATACATGAAATGAACACATTTTTCTTCAAAACTATAACAGATGCAAGCTTGTCCTGTTTGGTGGAGATGATATTTAATAAAATAAGTAGAAATCCACTAAAAGTTTTGTTTGGTTATATTGCAATCCCGAGATAATCGTCTCCATGCTCCAAATCCATTTTAAAGCCATTTTTAAGGCATTTCGCGCATACATGAAATGAACACATTTTTCTCCAAAACTATAATAGATGCAAGCTTGTCCTGTTTGGTGGAGATGATATGTAATAAAATAAGTAGAAATACACTAAAAGTTTTGTTTGGTTATCTTGCAATCCCGAGATAATCGTCTCCATGCTCCAAATCCATTTTAAAGCCATTTTTAAGGCATTTCGCGCATACATGAAATGAACACATTTTTCTCCAAAACTATAACAGATGCAAGCTTGTCCTGTTTGGTGGAGATGATATTTAATAAAATAAGTAGAAATCCACTAAAAGTTTTGTTTGGTTATCTTGCAATCCCGAGATAATCGTCTCCATGCTCCAAATCCATTTTAAAGCCATTTCAAAGGCATTTTGCGCATACATGAAATGAACACATTTTTCTCCAAAACTATAACACATGCAAGCTTGTCCTGTTTGGTGGAGATGATATTTAATAAAATAAGTAGAAATCCACTAAAAGTTTTGTTTGGTTATCTTGCAATCCCGAGATAATCGTCTCCATGCTCCAAATCCATTTTAAAGCCATTTTTAAGGCATTTCGCGCATACATGAAATGAACACATTTTTCTCCAAAACTATAACAGATGCAAGCTTGTCCTGTTTGGTGGAGATAATATTTAATAAAATAAGTAGAAATCTACTAAAAGTTTCGTTTGTTTATATTGCCATCCTAAGATAATCGTCTCCATGCTCCAAATCCATTTTAAAGCCATTTTTAAGGCATTTCGCGCATACATGAAATGAACACATTTTTCTCCAAAACTATAACAGATGCAAGCTTGTCCTGTTTGGTGGAGATGATATTTAATAAAATAAGTAGAAATCCACTAAAAGTTTTGTTTGGTTATCTTGCAATCCCGAGATAATCGTCGCCATGCTCCAAATCCATTTTAAAGCCATTTTTAAGGCATTTCGCGCATACATGAAATGAACACATTTTTCTCCAAAACTATAACAGATGCAAGCTTGTCCTGTTTGGTGGAGATGATATTTAATAAAATAAGTAGAAATCCACTAAAAGTTTTGTTTGGTTATCTTGCAATCCCGAGATAATCGTCTCCATGCTCCAAATCCATTTTAAAGCCATTTTTAAGGCATTTCGCGCATACATGAAATGAACACATTTTTCTCCAAAACTATAACAGATGCAAGCTTGTCCTGTTTGGTGGAGATGATATTTAATAAAATAAGTAGAAATCCACTAAAAGTTTTGTTTGGTTATCTTGCAATCCCGAGATAATCGTCTCCATGCTCCAAATCCATTTTAAAGCCATTTTTAAGGCATTTCGCGCATACATGAAATGAACACATTTTTCTCCAAAACTATAACAGATGCAAGCTTGTCCTGTTTGGTGGAGATGATATTTAATAAAATAAGTAGAAATCCACTAAAAGTTTTGTTTGGTTATCTTGCAATCCCGAGATAATCGTCTCCATGCTCCAAATCCATTTTAAAGCCATTTTTAAGGCATTTCGCGCATACATGAAATGAACACATTTTTCTCCAAAACTATAACAGATGCAAGCTTGTCCTGTTTGGTGGAGATGATATTTAATAAAATAAGTAGAAATCCACTAAAAGTTTTGTTTGGTTATCTTGCAATCCCGAGATAATCGTCTCCATGCTCCAAATCCATTTTAAAGCCATTTTTAAGGCATTTCGCGCATACATGAAATGAACACATTTTTCTCCAAAACTATAACAGATGCAAGCTTGTCCTGTTTGGTGGAGATGATATTTAATAAAATAAGTAGAAATCCACTAAAAGTTTTGTTTGGTTATCTTGCAATCCCGAGATAATCGTCTCCATGCTCCAAATCCATTTTAAAGCCATTTTTAAGGCATTTCGCGCATACATGAAATGAACACATTTTTCTCCAAAACTATAACAGATGCAAGCTTGTCCTGTTTGGTGGAGATGATATTTAATAAAATAAGTAGAAATCCACTAAAAGTTTTGTTTGGTTATATTGCAATCCCGAGATAATCGTCTCCATGCTCCAAATCCATTTTAAAGCCATTTTTAAGGCATTTCGCGCATACATGAAATGAACACATTTTTCTCCAAAACTATAATAGATGCAAGCTTGTCCTGTTTGGTGGAGATGATATTTAATAAAATAAGTAGAAATACACTAAAAGTTTTGTTTGGTTATCTTGCAATCCCGAGATAATCGTCTCCATGCTCCAAATCCATTTTAAAGCCATTTTTAAGGCATTTCGCGCATACATGAAATGAACACATTTTTCTCCAAAACTATAACAGATGCAAGCTTGTCCTGTTTGGTGGAGATGATATTTAATAAAATAAGTAGAAATCCACTAAAAGTTTTGTTTGGTTATCTTGCAATCCCGAGATAATCGTCTCCATGCTCCAAATCCATTTTAAAGCCATTTCAAAGGCATTTTGCGCATACATGAAATGAACACATTTTTCTCCAAAACTATAACACATGCAAGCTTGTCCTGTTTGGTGGAGATGATATTTAATAAAATAAGTAGAAATCCACTAAAAGTTTTGTTTGGTTATCTTGCAATCCCGAGATAATCGTCTCCATGCTCCAAATCCATTTTAAAGCCATTTTTAAGGCATTTCGCGCATACATGAAATGAACACATTTTTCTCCAAAACTATAACAGATGCAAGCTTGTCTTGTTTGGTGGAGATGATATTTAATAAAATAAGTAGAAATCCACTAAAAGTTTTGTTTGGTTATCTTGCAATCCCGAGATAATCGTCTCCATGCTCCAAATCCATTTTAAAGCCATTTTTAAGGCATTTCGCGCATACATGAAATGAACACATTTTTCTCCAAAACTATAACAGATGCAAGCTTGTCCTGTTTGGTGGAGATGATATTTAATAAAATAAGTAGAAATCCACTAAAATTTTTGTTTGGTTATCTTGCAATCCCGAGATAATCGTCTCCATGCTCCAAATCCATTTTAAAGCCATTTTTAAGGCATTTCGCGCATACATGAAATGAACACATTTTTCTCCAAAACTATAACAGATGCAAGCTTGTCCTGTTTGGTGGAGATGATATTTAATAAAATAAGTAGAAATCCACTAAAAGTTTTGTTTGGTTATATTGCAATCCCGAGATAATCGTCTCCATGCTCCAAATCCATTTTAAAGCCATTTTTAAGGCATTTCGCGCATACATGAAATGAACACATTTTTCTCCAAAACTATAACAGATGCAAGCTTGTCCTGTTTGGTGGAGATGATATTTAATAAAATAAGTAGAAATCCACTAAAAGTTTTGTTTGGTTATCTTGCAATCCCGAGATAATCGTCTCCATGCTCCAAATCCATTTTAAAGCCATTTTTAAGGCATTTCGCGCATACATGAAATGAACACATTTTTCTCCAAAACTATAACAGATGCAAGCTTGTCCTGTTTGGTGGAGATGATATTTAATAAAATAAGTAGAAATCCACTAAAAGTTTTGTTTGGTTATCTTGCAATCCCGAGATAATCGTCTCCATGCTCCAAATCCATTTTAAAGCCATTTTTAAGGCATTTCGCGCATACATGAAATGAACACATTTTTCTCCAAAACTATAACAGATGCAAGCTTGTCTTGTTTGGTGGAGATGATATTTAATAAAATAAGTAGAAATCCACTAAAAGTTTTGTTTGGTTATCTTGCAATCCCGAGATAATCGTCTCCATGCTCCAAATCCATTTTAAAGCCATTTTTAAGGCATTTAGCGCATACATGAAATGAACACATTTTTCTCCAAAACTATAACAGATGCAAGCTTGTCCTGTTTGGTGGAGATGATATTTAATAAAATAAGTAGAAATCCACTAAAAGTTTTGTTTGGTTATCTTGCAATCCCGAGATAATCGTCTCCATGCTCCAAATCCATTTTAAAGCCATTTTTAAGGCATTTCGCGCATACATGAAATGAACACATTTTTCTCCAAAACTATAACAGATGCAAGCTTGTCTTGTTTGGTGGAGATGATATTTAATAAAATAAGTAGAAATCCACTAAAAGTTTTGTTTGGTTATCTTGCAATCCCGAGATAATCGTCTCCATGCTCCAAATCCATTTTAAAGCCATTTTTAAGGCATTTCGCGCATACATGAAATGAACACATTTTTCTCCAAAACTATAACAGATGCAAGCTTGTCCTGTTTGGTGGAGATGATATTTAATAAAATAAGTAGAAATCCACTAAAATTTTTGTTTGGTTATCTTGCAATCCCGAGATAATCGTCTCCATGCTCCAAATCCATTTTAAAGCCATTTTTAAGGCATTTCGCGCATACATGAAATGAACACATTTTTCTCCAAAACTATAACAGATGCAAGCTTGTCCTGTTTGGTGGAGATGATATTTAATAAAATAAGTAGAAATCCACTAAAAGTTTTGTTTGGTTATATTGCAATCCCGAGATAATCGTCTCCATGCTCCAAATCCATTTTAAAGCCATTTTTAAGGCATTTCGCGCATACATGAAATGAACACATTTTTCTCCAAAACTATAACAGATGCAAGCTTGTCCTGTTTGGTGGAGATGATATTTAATAAAATAAGTAGAAATCCACTAAAAGTTTTGTTTGGTTATCTTGCAATCCCGAGATAATCGTCTCCATGCTCCAAATCCATTTTAAAGCCATTTTTAAGGCATTTCGCGCATACATGAAATGAACACATTTTTCTCCAAAACTATAACAGATGCAAGCTTGTCCTGTTTGGTGGAGATGATATTTAATAAAATAAGTAGAAATCCACTAAAAGTTTTGTTTGGTTATCTTGCAATCCCGAGATAATCGTCTCCATGCTCCAAATCCATTTTAAAGCCATTTTTAAGGCATTTCGCGCATACATGAAATGAACACATTTTTCTCCAAAACTATAACAGATGCAAGCTTGTCTTGTTTGGTGGAGATGATATTTAATAAAATAAGTAGAAATCCACTAAAAGTTTTGTTTGGTTATCTTGCAATCCCGAGATAATCGTCTCCATGCTCCAAATCCATTTTAAAGCCATTTTTAAGGCATTTAGCGCATACATGAAATGAACACATTTTTCTCCAAAACTATAACAGATGCAAGCTTGTCCTGTTTGGTGGAGATGATATTTAATAAAATAAGTAGAAATCCACTAAAAGTTTTGTTTGGTTATCTTGCAATCCCGAGATAATCGTCTCCATGCTCCAAATCCATTTTAAAGCCATTTTTAAGGCATTTCGCGCATACATGAAATGAACACATTTTTCTCCAAAACGAAAACAGATGCAAGCTTGTCCTGTTTGGTGGAGATGATATTTAATAAAATAAGTAGAAATCCACTAAAATTTTTGTTTGGTTATCTTGCAATCCCGAGATAATCGTCTCCATGCTCCAAATCCATTTTAAAGCCATTTTTAAGGCATTTCGCGCATACATGAAATGAACACATTTTTCTCCAAAACTATAACAGATGCAAGCTTGTCCTGTTTGGTGGAGATAATATTTAATAAAATAAGTAGAAATCTACTAAAAGTTTCGTTTGTTTATATTGCCATCCTAAGATAATCGTCTCCATGCTCCAAATCCATTTTAAAGCCATTTCAAAGGCATTTTGCGCATACATGAAATGAACACATTTTTCTCCAAAACTATAACACATGCAAGCTTGTCCTGTTTGGTGGAGATGATATTTAATAAAATAAGTAGAAATCCACTAAAAGTTTTGTTTGGTTATCTTGCAATCCCGAGATAATCGTCTCCATGCTCCAAATCCATTTTAAAGCCATTTTTAAGGCATTTCGCGCATACATGAAATGAACACATTTTTCTCCAAAACTATAACAGATGCAAGCTTGTCCTGTTTGGTGGAGATGATATTTAATAAAATAAGTAGAAATCCACTAAAAGTTTTGTTTGGTTATCTTGCAATCCCGAGATAATCGTCTCCATGCTCCAAATCCATTTTAAAGCCATTTTTAAGGCATTTCGCGCATACATGAAATGAACACATTTTTCTCCAAAACTATAACAGATGCAAGCTTGTCTTGTTTGGTGGAGATGATATTTAATAAAATAAGTAGAAATCCACTAAAAGTTTTGTTTGGTTATCTTGCAATCCCGAGATAATCGTCTCCATGCTCCAAATCCATTTTAAAGCCATTTTTAAGGCATTTAGCGCATACATGAAATGAACACATTTTTCTCCAAAACTATAACAGATGCAAGCTTGTCCTGTTTGGTGGAGATGATATTTAATAAAATAAGTAGAAATCCACTAAAAGTTTTGTTTGGTTATCTTGCAATCCCGAGATAATCGTCTCCATGCTCCAAATCCATTTTAAAGCCATTTTTAAGGCATTTCGCGCATACATGAAATGAACACATTTTTCTCCAAAACGAAAACAGATGCAAGCTTGTCCTGTTTGGTGGAGATGATATTTAATAAAATAAGTAGAAATCCACTAAAATTTTTGTTTGGTTATCTTGCAATCCCGAGATAATCGTCTCCATGCTCCAAATCCATTTTAAAGCAATTTTTAAGGCATTTCGCGCATACATGAAATGAACACATTTTTCTCCAAAACTATAACAGATGCAAGCTTGTCCTGTTTGGTGGAGATGATATTTAATAAAATAAGTAGAAATCCACTAAAAGTTTTGTTTGGTTATATTGCAATCCCGAGATAATCGTCTCCATGCTCCAAATCCATTTTAAAGCCATTTTTAAGGCATTTCGCGCATACATGAAATGAACACATTTTTCTCCAAAACTATAACAGATGCAAGCTTGTCCTGTTTGGTGGAGATGATATTTAATAAAATAAGTAGAAATCCACTAAAAGTTTTGTTTGGTTATCTTGCAATCCCGAGATAATCGTCTCCATGCTCCAAATCCATTTTAAAGCCATTTTTAAGGCATTTCGCGCATACATGAAATGAACACATTTTTCTCCAAAACTATAACAGATGCAAGCTTGTCCTGTTTGGTGGAGATGATATTTAATAAAATAAGTAGAAATCCACTAAAAGTTTTGTTTGGTTATCTTGCAATCCCGAGATAATCGTCTCCATGCTCCAAATCCATTTTTAAAGCCATT
Source organism: Anomaloglossus baeobatrachus (assembly GCF_048569485.1). NCBI lineage: Eukaryota > Metazoa > Chordata > Amphibia > Anura > Aromobatidae > Anomaloglossus > Anomaloglossus baeobatrachus. Next base: position 112,815 of record NW_027444954.1, read on the forward strand.
TTTAAGGCATTTCGCGCATACATGAAATGAACACATTTTTCTCCAAAACTATAACAGATGCAAGCTTGTCTTGTTTGGTGGAGATGATATTTAATAAAATAAGTAGAAATCCACTAAAAGTTTTGTTTGGTTATCTTGCAATCCCGAGATAATCGTCTCCATGCTCCAAATCCATTTTAAAGCCATTTTTAAGGCATTTCGCGCATACATGAAATGAACACATTTTTCTCCAAAACTATAACAGATGCAAGCTTGTCCTGTTTGGTGGAGATGATATTTAATAAAATAAGTAGAAATCCACTAAAAGTTTTGTTTGGTTATCTTGCAATCCCGAGATAATCGTCTCCATGCTCCAAATCCATTTTAAAGCCATTTTTAAGGCATTTCGCGCATACATGAAATGAACACATTTTTCTCCAAAACTATAACAGATGCAAGCTTGTCCTGTTTGGTGGAGATGATATTTAATAAATAAGTAGAAATCCACTAAAAGTTTTGTTTGGTTATCTTGCAATCCCGAGATAATCGTCTCCATGCTCCAAATCCATTTTAAAGCCATTTTTAAGGCATTTCGCGCATACATGAAATGAACACATTTTTCTCCAAAACTATAACAGATGCAAGCTTGTCCTGTTTGGTGGAGATGATATTTAATAAAATAAGTAGAAATCCACTAAAAGTTTTGTTTGGTTATCTTGCAATCCCGAGATAATCGTCTCCATGCTCCAAATCCATTTTAAAGCCATTTTTAAGGCATTTCGCGCATACATGAAATGAACACATTTTTCTCCAAAACTATAACAGATGCAAGCTTGTCCTGTTTGGTGGAGATGATATTTAATAAAATAAGTAGAAATCCACTAAAAGTTTTGTTTGGTTATCTTGCAATCCCGAGATAATCGTCTCCATGCTCCAAATCCATTTTAAAGCCATTTTTAAGGCATTTCGCGCATACATGAAATGAACACATTTTTCTCCAAAACTATAACAGATGCAAGCTTGTCCTGTTTGGTGGAGATGATATTTAATAAAATAAGTAGAAATCCACTAAAAGTTTTGTTTGGTTATATTGCAATCCCGAGATAATCGTCTCCATGCTCCAAATCCATTTTAAAACCATTTTTAAGGCATTTCGCGCATACATGAAATGAACACATTTTTCTCCAAAACTATAACAGATGCAAGCTTGTCCTGTTTGGTGGAGATGATATTTAATAAAATAAGTAGAAATCCAATAAAAGTTTTGTTTGGTTATCTTGCAATCCCGAGATAATCGTCTCCATGCTCCAAATCCATTTTAAAGCCATTTTTAAGGCATTTCGCGCATACATGAAATGAACACATTTTTCTCCAAAACTATAACAGATGCAAGCTTGTCCTGTTTGGTGGAGATGATATTTAATAAAATAAGTAGAAATCCACTAAAAGTTTTGTTTGGTTATCTTGCAATCCCGAGATAATCGTCTCCATGCTCCAAATCTATTTTAAAGCCATTTTTAAGGCATTTCGCGCATACATGAAATGAACACATTTTTCTCCAAAACTATAACAGATGCAAGCTTGTCCTGTTTGGTGGAGATGATATTTAATAAAATAAGTAGAAATCCACTAAAAGTTTTGTTTGGTTATTTTGCAATCCCGAGATAATCGTCTCCATGCTCCAAATCCATTTTAAAGCCATTTTTAAGGCATTTCGCGCATACATGAAATGAACACATTTTTCTCCAAAACTATAACAGATGCAAGCTTGTCCTGTTTGGTGGAGATGATATTTAATAAAATAAGTAGAAATCCACTAAAAGTTTTGTTTGGTTATCTTGCAATCCCGAGATAATCGTCTCCATGCTCCAAATCCATTTTAAAGCCATTTTTAAGGCATTTCGCGCATACATGAAATGAACACATTTTTCTCCAAAACTATAACAGATGCAAGCTTGTCTTGTTTGGTGGAGATGATATTTAATAAAATAAGTAGAAATCCACTAAAAGTTTTGTTTGGTTATCTTGCAATCCCGAGATAATCGTCTCCATGCTCCAAATCCATTTTAAAGCCATTTTTAAGGCATTTAGCGCATACATGAAATGAACACATTTTTCTCCAAAACTATAACAGATGCAAGCTTGTCCTGTTTGGTGGAGATGATATTTAATAAAATAAGTAGAAATCCACTAAAAGTTTTGTTTGGTTATCTTGCAATCCCGAGATAATCGTCTCCATGCTCCAAATCCATTTTAAAGCCATTTTTAAGGCATTTCGCGCATACATGAAATGAACACATTTTTCTCCAAAACGAAAACAGATGCAAGCTTGTCCTGTTTGGTGGAGATGATATTTAATAAAATAAGTAGAAATCCACTAAAATTTTTGTTTGGTTATCTTGCAATCCCGAGATAATCGTCTCCATGCTCCAAATCCATTTTAAAGCAATTTTTAAGGCATTTCGCGCATACATGAAATGAACACATTTTTCTCCAAAACTATAACAGATGCAAGCTTGTCCTGTTTGGTGGAGATGATATTTAATAAAATAAGTAGAAATCCACTAAAAGTTTTGTTTGGTTATATTGCAATCCCGAGATAATCGTCTCCATGCTCCAAATCCATTTTAAAGCCATTTTTAAGGCATTTCGCGCATACATGAAATGAACACATTTTTCTCCAAAACTATAACAGATGCAAGCTTGTCCTGTTTGGTGGAGATGATATTTAATAAAATAAGTAGAAATCCACTAAAAGTTTTGTTTGGTTATCTTGCAATCCCGAGATAATCGTCTCCATGCTCCAAATCCATTTTAAAGCCATTTTTAAGGCATTTCGCGCATACATGAAATGAACACATTTTTCTCCAAAACTATAACAGATGCAAGCTTGTCCTGTTTGGTGGAGATGATATTTAATAAAATAAGTAGAAATCCACTAAAAGTTTTGTTTGGTTATCTTGCAATCCCGAGATAATCGTCTCCATGCTCCAAATCCATTTTAAAGCCATTTTTAAGGCATTTCGCGCATACATGAAATGAACACATTTTTCTCCAAAACTATAACAGATGCAAGCTTGTCCTGTTTGGTGGAGATGATATTTAATAAAATAAGTAGAAATCCACTAAAAGTTTTGTTTGGTTATCTTGCAATCCCGAGATAATCGTCTCCATGCTCCAAATCCATTTTAAAGCCATTTTTAAGGCATTTCGCGCATACATGAAATGAACACATTTTTCTCCAAAACTATAACAGATGCAAGCTTGTCCTGTTTGGTGGAGATGATATTTAATAAAATAAGTAGAAATCCACTAAAAGTTTTGTTTGGTTATTTTGCAATCCCGAGATAATCGTCTCCATGCTCCAAATCCATTTTAAAGCCATTTTTAAGGCATTTCGCGCATACATGAAATGAACACATTTTTCTCCAAAACTATAACAGATGCAAGCTTGTCCTGTTTGGTGGAGATAATATTTAATAAAATAAGTAGAAATCTACTAAAAGTTTCGTTTGTTTATATTGCCATCCTGAGATAATCGTTTCCATGCTCCAAATCCATTTTAAAGCCATTTCAAAGGCATTTTGCGCATACATGAAATGAACACATTTTTCTCCAAAACTATAACACATGCAAGCTTGTCCTGTTTGGTGGAGATGATATTTAATAAAATAAGTAGAAATCCACTAAAAGTTTTGTTTGGTTATCTTGCAATCCCGAGATAATCGTCTCCATGCTCCAAATCCATTTTAAAGCCATTTTTAAGGCATTTCGCGCATACATGAAATGAACACATTTTTCTCCAAAACTATAACAGATGCAAGCTTGTCCTGTTTGGTGGAGATAATATTTAATAAAATAAGTAGAAATCTACTAAAAGTTTCGTTTGTTTATATTGCCATCCTGAGATAATCGTCTCCATGCTCCAAATCCATTTTAAAGCCATTTTTAAGGCATTTCGCGCATACATCAAATGAACACATTTTTCTCCAAAACTATAACAGATGCAAGCTTGTCCTGTTTGGTGGAGATGATATTTAATAAAATAAGTAGAAATCCACTAAAAGTTTTGTTTGGTTATCTTGCAATCCCGAGATAATCGTCTCCATGCTCCAAATCCATTTTAAAGCCATTTTTAAGGCATTTCGCGCATACATGAAATGAACACATTTTTCTCCAAAACTATAACAGATGCAAGCTTGTCCTGTTTGGTGGAGATGATATTTAATAAAATAAGTAGAAAACCACTAAAAGTTTTGTTTGGTTATATTGCAATCCCGAGATAATCGTCTCCATGCTCCAAATCCATTTTAAAGCCATTTTTAAGGCATTTCGCGCATACATGAAATGAACACATTTTTCTCCAAAACTATAACAGATGCAAGCTTGTCCTGTTTGGTGGAGATGATATTTAATAAAATAAGTAGAAATCCACTAAAAGTTTTGTTTGGTTATCTTGCAATCCCGAGATAATCGTCTCCATGCTCCAAATCCATTTTAAAGCCATTTTTAAGGCATTTCGCGCATACATGAAATGAACACATTTTTCTCCAAAACTATAACAGATGCAAGCTTGTCCTGTTTGGTGGAGATGATATTTAATAAAATAAGTAGAAATCCACTAAAAGTTTTGTTTGGTTATCTTGCAATCCCGAGATAATCGTCTCCATGCTCCAAATCCATTTTAAAGCCATTTTTAAGGCATTTCGCGCATACATGAAATGAACACATTTTTCTCCAAATCTATAACAGATGCAAGCTTGTCTTGTTTGGTGGAGATGATATTTAATAAAATAAGTAGAAATCCACTAAAAGTTTTGTTTGGTTATCTTGCAATCCTGAGATAATCGTCTCCATGCTCCAAATCCATTTTAAAGCCATTTTTAAGGCATTTCGCGCATACATGAAATGAACACATTTTTCTCCAAAACTATAACAGATGCAAGCTTGTCCTGTTTGGTGTAGATGATATTTAATAAAATAAGTAGAAATCCACTAAAATTTTTGTTTGGTTATCTTGCAATCCCGAGATAATCGTCTCCATGCTCCAAATCCATTTTAAAGCCATTTTTAAGGCATTTCGCGCATACATGAAATGAACACATTTTTCTCCAAAACTATAACAGATGCAAGCTTGTCCTGTTTGGTGGAGATAATATTTAATAAAATAAGTAGAAATCTACTAAAAGTTTCGTTTGTTTATATTGCCATCCTGAGATAATCGTTTCCATGCTCCAAATCCATTTTAAAGCCATTTCAAAGGCATTTTGCGCATACATGAAATGAACACATTTTTCTCCAAAACTATAACACATGCAAGCTTGTCCTGTTTGGTGGAGATGATATTTAATAAAATAAGTAGAAATCCACTAAAAGTTTTGTTTGGTTATCTTGCAATCCCGAGATAATCGTCTCCATGCTCCAAATCCATTTTAAAGCCATTTTTAAGGCATTTCGCGCATACATGAAATGAACACATTTTTCTCCAAAACTATAACAGATGCAAGCTTGTCCTGTTTGGTGGAGATAATATTTAATAAAATAAGTAGAAATCTACTAAAAGTTTCGTTTGTTTATATTGCCATCCTGAGATAATCGTCTCCATGCTCCAAATCCATTTTAAAGCCATTTTTAAGGCATTTCGCGCATACATCAAATGAACACATTTTTCTCCAAAACTATAACAGATGCAAGCTTGTCCTGTTTGGTGGAGATGATATTTAATAAAATAAGTAGAAATCCACTAAAAGTTTTGTTTGGTTATCTTGCAATCCCGAGATAATCGTCTCCATGCTCCAAATCCATTTTAAAGCCATTTTTAAGGCATTTCGCGCATACATGAAATGAACACATTTTTCTCCAAAACTATAACAGATGCAAGCTTGTCCTGTTTGGTGGAGATAATATTTAATAAAATAAGTAGAAATCTACTAAAAGTTTCGTTTGTTTATATTGCCATCCTAAGATAATCGTCTCCATGCTCCAAATCCATTTTAAAGCCATTTCAAAGGCATTTTGCGCATACATGAAATGAACACATTTTTCTCCAAAACTATAACACATGCAAGCTTGTCCTGTTTGGTGGAGATGATATTTAATAAAATAAGTAGAAATCCACTAAAAGTTTTGTTTGGTTATCTTGCAATCCCGAGATAATCGTCTCCATGCTCCAAATCCATTTTAAAGCCATTTTTAAGGCATTTCGCGCATACATGAAATGAACACATTTTTCTCCAAAACTATAACAGATGCAAGCTTGTCCTGTTTGGTGGAGATGATATTTAATAAAATAAGTAGAAATCCACTAAAAGTTTTGTTTGGTTATCTTGCAATCCCGAGATAATCGTCGCCATGCTCCAAATCCATTTTAAAGCCATTTTTAAGGCATTTCGCGCATACATGAAATGAACACATTTTTCTCCAAAACTATAACAGATGCAAGCTTGTCCTGTTTGGTGGAGATGATATTTAATAAAATAAGTAGAAATCCACTAAAAGTTTTGTTTGGTTATCTTGCAATCCCGAGATAATCGTCTCCATGCTCCAAATCCATTTTAAAGCCATTTTTAAGGCATTTCGCGCATACATGAAATGAACACATTTTTCTCCAAAACTATAACAGATGCAAGCTTGTCCTGTTTGGTGGAGATGATATTTAATAAAATAAGTAGAAATCCACTAAAAGTTTTGTTTGGTTATCTTGCAATCCCGAGATAATCGTCTCCATGCTCCAAATCCATTTTAAAGCCATTTTTAAGGCATTTCGCGCATACATGAAATGAACACATTTTTCTCCAAAACTATAACAGATGCAAGCTTGTCCTGTTTGGTGGAGATGATACTTAATAAAATAAGTAGACATCCACTAAAAGTTTTGTTTGGTTATCTTGCAATCCCGAGATAATCGTCTCCATGCTCCAAATCCATTTTAAAGCCATTTTTAAGGCATTTCGCGCATACATGAAATGAACACATTTTTCTCCAAAACTATAACAGATGCAAGCTTGTCCTGTTTGGTGGAGATGATATTTAATAAAATAAGTAGAAATCCACTAAAAGTTTTGTTTGGTTATCTTGCAATCCCGAGATAATCGTCTCCATGCTCCAAATCCATTTTAAAGCCATTTTTAAGGCATTTCGCGCATACATGAAATGAACACATTTTTCTCCAAAACTATAACAGATGCAAGCTTGTCCTGTTTGGTGGAGATGATATTTAATAAAATAAGTAGAAATCCACTAAAAGTTTTGTTTGGTTATCTTGCAATCCCGAGATAATCGTCTCCATGCTCCAAATCCATTTTAAAGCCATTTTTAAGGCATTTCGCGCATACATGAAATGAACACATTTTTCTCCAAAACTATAACAGATGCAAGCTTGTCCTGTTTGGTGGAGATGATATTTAATAAAATAAGTAGAAATCCACTAAAAGTTTTGTTTGGTTATCTTGCAATCCCGAGATAATCGTCTCCATGCTCCAAATCCATTTTAAAGCCATTTTTAAGGCATTTCGCGCATACATGAAATGAACACATTTTTCTCCAAAACTATAACAGATGCAAGCTTGTCCTGTTTGGTGGAGATGATAATTAATAAAATAAGTAGAAATCCACTAAAAGTTTTGTTTGGTTATCTTGCAATCCCGAGATAATCGTCTCCATGCTCCAAATCCATTTTAAAGCCATTTTTAAGGCATTTCGCGCATACATGAAATGAACACATTTTTCTCCAAAACTATAACAGATGCAAGCTTGTCCTGTTTGGTGGAGATAATATTTAATAAAATAAGTAGAAATCTACTAAAAGTTTCGTTTGTTTATATTGCCATCCTAAGATAATCGTCTCCATGCTCCAAATCCATTTTAAAGCCATTTCAAAGGCATTTTACGCATACATGAAATGAACACATTTTTCTCCAAAACTATAACACATGCAAGCTTGTCCTGTTTGGTGGAGATGATATTTAATAAAATAAGTAGAAATCCACTAAAAGTTTTGTTTGGTTATCTTGCAATCCCGAGATAATCGTCTCCATGCTCCAAATCCATTTTAAAGCCATTTTTAAGGCATTTCGCGCATACATGAAATGAACACATTTTTCTCCAAAACTATAACAGATGCAAGCTTGTCCTGTTTGGTGGAGATGATATTTAATAAAATAAGTAGAAATCCACTAAAAGTTTTGTTTGGTTATCTTGCAATCCCGAGATAATCGTCGCCATGCTCCAAATCCATTTTAAAGCCATTTTTAAGGCATTTCGCGCATACATGAAATGAACACATTTTTCTCCAAAACTATAACAGATGCAAGCTTGTCCTGTTTGGTGGAGATGATATTTAATAAAATAAGTAGAAATCCACTAAAAGTTTTGTTTGGTTATCTTGCAATCCCGAGATAATCGTCTCCATGCTCCAAATCCATTTTAAAGCCATTTTTAAGGCATTTCGCGCATACATGAAATGAACACATTTTTCTCCAAAACTATAACAGATGCAAGCTTGTCCTGTTTGGTGGAGATGATATTTAATAAAATAAGTAGAAATCCACTAAAAGTTTTGTTTGGTTATCTTGCAATCCCGAGATAATCGTCTCCATGCTCCAAATCCATTTTAAAGCCATTTTTAAGGCATTTCGCGCATACATGAAATGAACACATTTTTCTCCAAAACTATAACAGATGCAAGCTTGTCCTGTTTGGTGGAGATGATATTTAATAAAATAAGTAGAAATCCACTAAAAGTTTTGTTTGGTTATATTGCAATCCCGAGATAATCGTCTCCATGCTCCAAATCCATTTTAAAGCCATTTTTAAGGCATTTCGCGCATACATGAAATGAACACATTTTTCTCCAAAACTATAATAGATGCAAGCTTGTCCTGTTTGGTGGAGATGATATTTAATAAAATAAGTAGAAATACACTAAAAGTTTTGTTTGGTTATCTTGCAATCCCGAGATAATCGTCTCCATGCTCCAAATCCATTTTAAAGCCATTTTTAAGGCATTTCGCGCATACATGAAATGAACACATTTTTCTCCAAAACTATAACAGATGCAAGCTTGTCCTGTTTGGTGGAGATGATATTTAATAAAATAAGTAGAAATCCACTAAAAGTTTTGTTTGGTTATCTTGCAATCCCGAGATAATCGTCTCCATGCTCCAAATCCATTTTAAAGCCATTTCAAAGGCATTTTGCGCATACATGAAATGAACACATTTTTCTCCAAAACTATAACACATGCAAGCTTGTCCTGTTTGGTGGAGATGATATTTAATAAAATAAGTAGAAATCCACTAAAAGTTTTGTTTGGTTATCTTGCAATCCCGAGATAATCGTCTCCATGCTCCAAATCCATTTTAAAGCCATTTTTAAGGCATTTCGCGCATACATGAAATGAACACATTTTTCTCCAAAACTATAACAGATGCAAGCTTGTCCTGTTTGGTGGAGATAATATTTAATAAAATAAGTAGAAATCTACTAAAAGTTTCGTTTGTTTATATTGCCATCCTAAGATAATCGTCTCCATGCTCCAAATCCATTTTAAAGCCATTTCAAAGGCATTTTGCGCATACATGAAATGAACACATTTTTCTCCAAAACTATAACACATGCAAGCTTGTCCTGTTTGGTGGAGATGATATTTAATAAAATAAGTAGAAATCCACTAAAAGTTTTGTTTGGTTATCTTGCAATCCCGAGATAATCGTCTCCATGCTCCAAATCCATTTTAAAGCCATTTTTAAGGCATTTCGCGCATACATGAAATGAACACATTTTTCTCCAAAACTATAACAGATGCAAGCTTGTCCTGTTTGGTGGAGATGATATTTAATAAAATAAGTAGAAATCCACTAAAAGTTTTGTTTGGTTATCTTGCAATCCCGAGATAATCGTCGCCATGCTCCAAATCCATTTTAAAGCCATTTTTAAGGCATTTCGCGCATACATGAAATGAACACATTTTTCTCCAAAACTATAACAGATGCAAGCTTGTCCTGTTTGGTGGAGATGATATTTAATAAAATAAGTAGAAATCCACTAAAAGTTTTGTTTGGTTATCTTGCAATCCCGAGATAATCGTCTCCATGCTCCAAATCCATTTTAAAGCCATTTTTAAGGCATTTCGCGCATACATGAAATGAACACATTTTTCTCCAAAACTATAACAGATGCAAGCTTGTCCTGTTTGGTGGAGATGATATTTAATAAAATAAGTAGAAATCCACTAAAAGTTTTGTTTGGTTATCTTGCAATCCCGAGATAATCGTCTCCATGCTCCAAATCCATTTTAAAGCCATTTTTAAGGCATTTCGCGCATACATGAAATGAACACATTTTTCTCCAAAACTATAACAGATGCAAGCTTGTCCTGTTTGGTGGAGATGATATTTAATAAAATAAGTAGAAATCCACTAAAAGTTTTGTTTGGTTATCTTGCAATCCCGAGATAATCGTCTCCATGCTCCAAATCCATTTTAAAGCCATTTTTAAGGCATTTCGCGCATACATGAAATGAACACATTTTTCTCCAAAACTATAACAGATGCAAGCTTGTCCTGTTTGGTGGAGATGATATTTAATAAAATAAGTAGAAATCCACTAAAAGTTTTGTTTGGTTATCTTGCAATCCCGAGATAATCGTCTCCATGCTCCAAATCCATTTTAAAGCCATTTTTAAGGCATTTCGCGCATACATGAAATGAACACATTTTTCTCCAAAACTATAACAGATGCAAGCTTGTCCTGTTTGGTGGAGATGATATTTAATAAAATAAGTAGAAATCCACTAAAAGTTTTGTTTGGTTATCTTGCAATCCCGAGATAATCGTCTCCATGCTCCAAATCCATTTTAAAGCCATTTTTAAGGCATTTCGCGCATACATGAAATGAACACATTTTTCTCCAAAACTATAACAGATGCAAGCTTGTCCTGTTTGGTGGAGATGATATTTAATAAAATAAGTAGAAATCCACTAAAAGTTTTGTTTGGTTATATTGCAATCCCGAGATAATCGTCTCCATGCTCCAAATCCATTTTAAAGCCATTTTTAAGGCATTTCGCGCATACATGAAATGAACACATTTTTCTCCAAAACTATAATAGATGCAAGCTTGTCCTGTTTGGTGGAGATGATATTTAATAAAATAAGTAGAAATACACTAAAAGTTTTGTTTGGTTATCTTGCAATCCCGAGATAATCGTCTCCATGCTCCAAATCCATTTTAAAGCCATTTTTAAGGCATTTCGCGCATACATGAAATGAACACATTTTTCTCCAAAACTATAACAGATGCAAGCTTGTCCTGTTTGGTGGAGATGATATTTAATAAAATAAGTAGAAATCCACTAAAAGTTTTGTTTGGTTATCTTGCAATCCCGAGATAATCGTCTCCATGCTCCAAATCCATTTTAAAGCCATTTCAAAGGCATTTTGCGCATACATGAAATGAACACATTTTTCTCCAAAACTATAACACATGCAAGCTTGTCCTGTTTGGTGGAGATGATATTTAATAAAATAAGTAGAAATCCACTAAAAGTTTTGTTTGGTTATCTTGCAATCCCGAGATAATCGTCTCCATGCTCCAAATCCATTTTAAAGCCATTTTTAAGGCATTTCGCGCATACATGAAATGAACACATTTTTCTCCAAAACTATAACAGATGCAAGCTTGTCTTGTTTGGTGGAGATGATATTTAATAAAATAAGTAGAAATCCACTAAAAGTTTTGTTTGGTTATCTTGCAATCCCGAGATAATCGTCTCCATGCTCCAAATCCATTTTAAAGCCATTTTTAAGGCATTTCGCGCATACATGAAATGAACACATTTTTCTCCAAAACTATAACAGATGCAAGCTTGTCCTGTTTGGTGGAGATGATATTTAATAAAATAAGTAGAAATCCACTAAAATTTTTGTTTGGTTATCTTGCAATCCCGAGATAATCGTCTCCATGCTCCAAATCCATTTTAAAGCCATTTTTAAGGCATTTCGCGCATACATGAAATGAACACATTTTTCTCCAAAACTATAACAGATGCAAGCTTGTCCTGTTTGGTGGAGATGATATTTAATAAAATAAGTAGAAATCCACTAAAAGTTTTGTTTGGTTATATTGCAATCCCGAGATAATCGTCTCCATGCTCCAAATCCATTTTAAAGCCATTTTTAAGGCATTTCGCGCATACATGAAATGAACACATTTTTCTCCAAAACTATAACAGATGCAAGCTTGTCCTGTTTGGTGGAGATGATATTTAATAAAATAAGTAGAAATCCGCTAAAAGTTTTGTTTGGTTATCTTGCAATCCCGAGATAATCGTCTCCATGCTCCAAATCCATTTTAAAGCCATTTTTAAGGCATTTCGCGCATACATGAAATGAACACATTTTTCTCCAAAACTATAACAGATGCAAGCTTGTCCTGTTTGGTGGAGATGATATTTAATAAAATAAGTAGAAATCCACTAAAAGTTTTGTTTGGTTATCTTGCAATCCCGAGATAATCGTCTCCATGCTCCAAATCCATTTTAAAGCCATTTTTAAGGCATTTCGCGCATACATGAAATGAACACATTTTTCTCCAAAACTATAACAGATGCAAGCTTGTCTTGTTTGGTGGAGATGATATTTAATAAAATAAGTAGAAATCCACTAAAAGTTTTGTTTGGTTATCTTGCAATCCCGAGATAATCGTCTCCATGCTCCAAATCCATTTTAAAGCCATTTTTAAGGCATTTAGCGCATACATGAAATGAACACATTTTTCTCCAAAACTATAACAGATGCAAGCTTGTCCTGTTTGGTGGAGATGATATTTAATAAAATAAGTAGAAATCCACTAAAAGTTTTGTTTGGTTATCTTGCAATCCCGAGATAATCGTCTCCATGCTCCAAATCCATTTTAAAGCCATTTTTAAGGCATTTCGCGCATACATGAAATGAACACATTTTTCTCCAAAACGAAAACAGATGCAAGCTTGTCCTGTTTGGTGGAGATGATATTTAATAAAATAAGTAGAAATCCACTAAAATTTTTGTTTGGTTATCTTGCAATCCCGAGATAATCGTCTCCATGCTCCAAATCCATTTTAAAGCCATTTTTAAGGCATTTCGCGCATACATGAAATGAACACATTTTTCTCCAAAACTATAACAGATGCAAGCTTGTCCTGTTTGGTGGAGATAATATTTAATAAAATAAGTAGAAATCTACTAAAAGTTTCGTTTGTTTATATTGCCATCCTAAGATAATCGTCTCCATGCTCCAAATCCATTTTAAAGCCATTTCAAAGGCATTTTGCGCATACATGAAATGAACACATTTTTCTCCAAAACTATAACACATGCAAGCTTGTCCTGTTTGGTGGAGATGATATTTAATAAAATAAGTAGAAATCCACTAAAAGTTTTGTTTGGTTATCTTGCAATCCCGAGATAATCGTCTCCATGCTCCAAATCCATTTTAAAGCCATTTTTAAGGCATTTCGCGCATACATGAAATGAACACATTTTTCTCCAAAACTATAACAGATGCAAGCTTGTCCTGTTTGGTGGAGATGATATTTAATAAAATAAGTAGAAATCCACTAAAAGTTTTGTTTGGTTATCTTGCAATCCCGAGATAATCGTCTCCATGCTCCAAATCCATTTTAAAGCCATTTTTAAGGCATTTCGCGCATACATGAAATGAACACATTTTTCTCCAAAACTATAACAGATGCAAGCTTGTCTTGTTTGGTGGAGATGATATTTAATAAAATAAGTAGAAATCCACTAAAAGTTTTGTTTGGTTATCTTGCAATCCCGAGATAATCGTCTCCATGCTCCAAATCCATTTTAAAGCCATTTTTAAGGCATTTAGCGCATACATGAAATGAACACATTTTTCTCCAAAACTATAACAGATGCAAGCTTGTCCTGTTTGGTGGAGATGATATTTAATAAAATAAGTAGAAATCCACTAAAAGTTTTGTTTGGTTATCTTGCAATCCCGAGATAATCGTCTCCATGCTCCAAATCCATTTTAAAGCCATTTTTAAGGCATTTCGCGCATACATGAAATGAACACATTTTTCTCCAAAACGAAAACAGATGCAAGCTTGTCCTGTTTGGTGGAGATGATATTTAATAAAATAAGTAGAAATCCACTAAAATTTTTGTTTGGTTATCTTGCAATCCCGAGATAATCGTCTCCATGCTCCAAATCCATTTTAAAGCAATTTTTAAGGCATTTCGCGCATACATGAAATGAACACATTTTTCTCCAAAACTATAACAGATGCAAGCTTGTCCTGTTTGGTGGAGATAATATTTAATAAAATAAGTAGAAATCTACTAAAAGTTTCGTTTGTTTATATTGCCATCCTAAGATAATCGTCTCCATGCTCCAAATCCATTTTAAAGCCATTTCAAAGGCATTTTGCGCATACATGAAATGAACACATTTTTCTCCAAAACTATAACACATGCAAGCTTGTCCTGTTTGGTGGAGATGATATTTAATAAAATAAGTAGAAATCCACTAAAAGTTTTGTTTGGTTATCTTGCAATCCCGAGATAATCGTCTCCATGCTCCAAATCCATTTTAAAGCCATTTTTAAGGCATTTCGCGCATACATGAAATGAACACATTTTTCTCCAAAACTATAACAGATGCAAGCTTGTCCTGTTTGGTGGAGATGATAATTAATAAAATAAGTAGAAATCCACTAAAAGTTTTGTTTGGTTATCTTGCAATCCCGAGATAATCGTCTCCATGCTCCAAATCCATTTTAAAGCCAATTTTAAGGCATTTCGCGCATACATGAAATGAACACATTTTTCTCCAAAACTATAACAGATGCAAGCTTGTCCTGTTTGGTGGAGATAATATTTAATAAAATAAGTAGAAATCTACTAAAAGTTTCGTTTGTTTATATTGCCATCCTAAGATAATCGTCTCCATGCTCCAAATCCATTTTAAAGCCATTTCAAAGGCATTTTACGCATACATGAAATGAACACATTTTTCTCCAAAACTATAACACATGCAAGCTTGTCCTGTTTGGTGGAGATGATATTTAATAAAATAAGTAGAAATCCACTAAAAGTTTTGTTTGGTTATCTTGCAATCCCGAGATAATCGTCTCCATGCTCCAAATCCATTTTAAAGCCATTTTTAAGGCATTTCGCGCATACATGAAATGAACACATTTTTCTCCAAAACTATAACAGATGCAAGCTTGTCCTGTTTGGTGGAGATGATATTTAATAAAATAAGTAGAAATCCACTAAAAGTTTTGTTTGGTTATCTTGCAATCCCGAGATAATCGTCGCCATGCTCCAAATCCATTTTAAAGCCATTTTTAAGGCATTTCGCGCATACATGAAATGAACACATTTTTCTCCAAAACTATAACAGATGCAAGCTTGTCCTGTTTGGTGGAGATGATATTTAATAAAATAAGTAGAAATCCACTAAAATTTTTGTTTGGTTATCTTGCAATCCCGAGATAATCGTCTCCATGCTCCAAATCCATTTTAAAGCCATTTTTAAGGCATTTCGCGCATACATGAAATGAACACATTTTTCTCCAAAACTATAACAGATGCAAGCTTGTCCTGTTTGGTGGAGATGATATTTAATAAAATAAGTAGAAATCCACTAAAAGTTTTGTTTGGTTATCTTGCAATCCCGAGATAATCGTCTCCATGCTCCAAATCCATTTTAAAGCCATTTTTAAGGCATTTCGCGCATACATGAAATGAACACATTTTTCTCCAAAACTATAACAGATGCAAGCTTGTCCTGTTTGGTGGAGATGATATTTAATAAAATAAGTAGAAATCCACTAAAAGTTTTGTTTGGTTATCTTGCAATCCCGAGATAATCGTCTCCATGCTCCAAATCCATTTTAAAGCCATTTTTAAGGCATTTCGCGCATACATAAAATGAACACATTTTTCTCCAAAACTATAACAGATGCAAGCTTGTCCTGTTTGGTGGAGATGATATTTAATAAAATAAGTAGAAATCCACTAAAAGTTTTGTTTGGTTATCTTGCAATCCCGAGATAATCGTCTCCATGCTCCAAATCCATTTTAAAGCCATTTTTAAGGCATTTCGCGCATACATGAAATGAACACATTTTTCTCCAAAACTATAACAGATGCAAGCTTGTCCTGTTTGGTGGAGATGATATTTAATAAAATAAGTAGAAATCCACTAAAAGTTTTGTTTGGTTATTTTGCAATCCCGAGATAATCGTCTCCATGCTCCAAATCCATTTTAAAGCCATTTTTAAGGCATTTCGCGCATACATGAAATGAACACATTTTTCTCCAAAACTATAACAGATGCAAGCTTGTCCTGTTTGGTGGAGATGATATTTAATAAAATAAGTAGAAAACCACTAAAAGTTTTGTTTGGTTATATTGCAATCCCGAGATAATCGTCTCCATGCTCCAAATCCATTTTAAAGCCATTTTTAAGGCATTTCGCGCATACATGAAATGAACACATTTTTCTCCAAAACTATAACAGATGCAAGCTTGTCCTGTATGGTGGAGATGATATTTAATAAAATAAGTAGAAATCCACTAAAAGTTTTGTTTGGTTATCTTGCAATCCCGAGATAATCGTCTCCATGCTCCAAATCCATTTTAAAGCCATTTTTAAGGCATTTCGCGCATACATGAAATGAACACATTTTTCTCCAAAACTATAACAGATGCAAGCTTGTCCTGTTTGGTGGAGATGATATTTAATAAAATAAGTAGAAAACCACTAAAAGTTTTGTTTGGTTATATTGCAATCCCGAGATAATCGTCTCCATGCTCCAAATCCATTTTAAAGCCATTTTTAAGGCATTTCGCGCATACATGAAATGAACACATTTTTCTCCAAAACTATAACAGATGCAAGCTTGTCCTGTTTGGTGGAGATGATATTTAATAAAATAAGTAGAAATCCACTAAAAGTTTTGTTTGGTTATCTTGCAATCCCGAGATAATCGTCTCCATGCTCCAAATCCATTTTAAAGCCATTTTTAAGGCATTTCGCGCATACATGAAATGAACACATTTTTCTCCAAAACTATAACAGATGCAAGCTTGTCCTGTTTGGTGGAGATGATATTTAATAAAATAAGTAGAAATCCACTAAAAGTTTTGTTTGGTTATCTTGCAATCCCGAGATAATCGTCTCCATGCTCCAAATCCATTTTAAAGCCATTTTTAAGGCATTTCGCGCATACATGAAATGAACACATTTTTCTCCAAAACTATAACAGATGCAAGCTTGTCCTGTTTGGTGGAGATGATATTTAATAAAATAAGTAGAAATCCACTAAAAGTTTTGTTTGGTTATCTTGCAATCCCGAGATAATCGTCTCCATGCTCCAAATCCATTTTAAAGCCATTTTTAAGGCATTTCGCGCATACATGAAATGAACACATTTTTCTCCAAAACTATAACAGATGCAAGCTTGTCCTGTTTGGTGGAGATGATATTTAATAAAATAAGTAGAAATCCACTAAAAGTTTTGTTTGGTTATCTTGCAATCCCGAGATAATCGTCTCCATGCTCCAAATCCATTTTAAAGCCATTTTTAAGGCATTTCGCGCATACATGAAATGAACACATTTTTCTCCAAAACTATAACAGATGCAAGCTTGTCCTGTTTGGTGGAGATGATATTTAATAAAATAAGTAGAAATCCACTAAAAGTTTTGTTTGGTTATCTTGCAATCCCGAGATAATCGTCTCCATGCTCCAAATCCATTTTAAAGCCATTTTTAAGGCATTTCGCGCATACATGAAATGAACACATTTTTCTCCAAAACTATAACAGATGCAAGCTTGTCCTGTTTGGTGGAGATGATATTTAATAAAATAAGTAGAAATCCACTAAAAGTTTTGTTTGGTTATATTGCAATCCCGAGATAATCGTCTCCATGCTCCAAATCCATTTTAAAGCCATTTTTAAGGCATTTCGCGCATACATGAAATGAACACATTTTTCTCCAAAACTATAATAGATGCAAGCTTGTCCTGTTTGGTGGAGATGATATTTAATAAAATAAGTAGAAATACACTAAAAGTTTTGTTTGGTTATCTTGCAATCCCGAGATAATCGTCTCCATGCTCCAAATCCATTTTAAAGCCATTTTTAAGGCATTTCGCGCATACATGAAATGAACACATTTTTCTCCAAAACTATAACAGATGCAAGCTTGTCCTGTTTGGTGGAGATGATATTTAATAAAATAAGTAGAAATCCACTAAAAGTTTTGTTTGGTTATCTTGCAATCCCGAGATAATCGTCTCCATGCTCCAAATCCATTTTAAAGCCATTTCAAAGGCATTTTGCGCATACATGAAATGAACACATTTTTCTCCAAAACTATAACACATGCAAGCTTGTCCTGTTTGGTGGAGATGATATTTAATAAAATAAGTAGAAATCCACTAAAAGTTTTGTTTGGTTATCTTGCAATCCCGAGATAATCGTCTCCATGCTCCAAATCCATTTTAAAGCCATTTTTAAGGCATTTCGCGCATACATGAAATGAACACATTTTTTCTCCAAAACTATAACAGATGCAAGCTTGTCTTGTTTGGTGGAGATGATATTTAATAAAATAAGTAGAAATCCACTAAAAGTTTTGTTTGGTTATCTTGCAATCCCGAGATAATCGTCTCCATGCTCCAAATCCATTTTAAAGCCATTTTTAAGGCATTTCGCGCATACATGAAATGAACACATTTTTCTCCAAAACTATAACAGATGCAAGCTTGTCCTGTTTGGTGGAGATGATATTTAATAAAATAAGTAGAAATCCACTAAAATTTTTTGTTTGGTTATCTTGCAATCCCGAGATAATCGTCTCCATGCTCCAAATCCATTTTAAAGCCATTTTTAAGGCATTTCGCGCATACATGAAATGAACACATTTTTCTCCAAAACTATAACAGATGCAAGCTTGTCCTGTTTGGTGGAGATGATATTTAATAAAATAAGTAGAAATCCACTAAAAGTTTTGTTTGGTTAGGTTATATTGCAATCCCGAGATAATCGTCTCCATGCTCCAAATCCATTTTAAAGCCATTTTTAAGGCATTTCGCGCATACATGAAATGAACACATTTTTCTCCAAAACTATAACAGATGCAAGCTTGTCCTGTTTGGTGGAGATGATATTTAATAAAATAAGTAGAAATCCGCTAAAAGTTTTGTTTGGTTATCTTGCAATCCCGAGATAATCGTCTCCATGCTCCAAATCCATTTTAAAGCCATTTTTAAGGCATTTCGCGCATACATGAAATGAACACATTTTTCTCCAAAACTATAACAGATGCAAGCTTGTCCTGTTTGGTGGAGATGATATTTAATAAAATAAGTAGAAATCCACTAAAAGTTTTGTTTGGTTATCTTGCAATCCCGAGATAATCGTCTCCATGCTCCAAATCCATTTTAAAGCCATTTTTAAGGCATTTCGCGCATACATGAAATGAACACATTTTTCTCCAAAACTATAACAGATGCAAGCTTGTCTTGTTTGGTGGAGATGATATTTAATAAAATAAGTAGAAATCCACTAAAAGTTTTGTTTGGTTATCTTGCAATCCCGAGATAATCGTCTCCATGCTCCAAATCCATTTTAAAGCCATTTTTAAGGCATTTAGCGCATACATGAAATGAACACATTTTTCTCCAAAACTATAACAGATGCAAGCTTGTCCTGTTTGGTGGAGATGATATTTAATAAAATAAGTAGAAATCCACTAAAAGTTTTGTTTGGTTATCTTGCAATCCCGAGATAATCGTCTCCATGCTCCAAATCCATTTTAAAGCCATTTTTAAGGCATTTCGCGCATACATGAAATGAACACATTTTTCTCCAAAACGAAAACAGATGCAAGCTTGTCCTGTTTGGTGGAGATGATATTTAATAAAATAAGTAGAAATCCACTAAAATTTTTGTTTGGTTATCTTGCAATCCCGAGATAATCGTCTCCATGCTCCAAATCCATTTTAAAGCCATTTTTAAGGCATTTCGCGCATACATGAAATGAACACATTTTTCTCCAAAACTATAACAGATGCAAGCTTGTCCTGTTTGGTGGAGATAATATTTAATAAAATAAGTAGAAATCTACTAAAAGTTTCGTTTGTTTATATTGCCATCCTAAGATAATCGTCTCCATGCTCCAAATCCATTTTAAAGCCATTTCAAAGGCATTTTGCGCATACATGAAATGAACACATTTTTCTCCAAAACTATAACACATGCAAGCTTGTCCTGTTTGGTGGAGATGATATTTAATAAAATAAGTAGAAATCCACTAAAAGTTTTGTTTGGTTATCTTGCAATCCCGAGATAATCGTCTCCATGCTCCAAATCCATTTTAAAGCCATTTTTAAGGCATTTCGCGCATACATGAAATGAACACATTTTTCTCCAAAACTATAACAGATGCAAGCTTGTCCTGTTTGGTGGAGATGATATTTAATAAAATAAGTAGAAATCCACTAAAAGTTTTGTTTGGTTATCTTGCAATCCCGAGATAATCGTCTCCATGCTCCAAATCCATTTTAAAGCCATTTTTAAGGCATTTCGCGCATACATGAAATGAACACATTTTTCTCCAAAACTATAACAGATGCAAGCTTGTCTTGTTTGGTGGAGATGATATTTAATAAAATAAGTAGAAATCCACTAAAAGTTTTGTTTGGTTATCTTGCAATCCCGAGATAATCGTCTCCATGCTCCAAATCCATTTTAAAGCCATTTTTAAGGCATTTAGCGCATACATGAAATGAACACATTTTTCTCCAAAACTATAACAGATGCAAGCTTGTCCTGTTTGGTGGAGATGATATTTAATAAAATAAGTAGAAATCCACTAAAAGTTTTGTTTGGTTATCTTGCAATCCCGAGATAATCGTCTCCATGCTCCAAATCCATTTTAAAGCCATTTTTAAGGCATTTCGCGCATACATGAAATGAACACATTTTTCTCCAAAACGAAAACAGATGCAAGCTTGTCCTGTTTGGTGGAGATGATATTTAATAAAATAAGTAGAAATCCACTAAAATTTTTGTTTGGTTATCTTGCAATCCCGAGATAATCGTCTCCATGCTCCAAATCCATTTTAAAGCAATTTTTAAGGCATTTCGCGCATACATGAAATGAACACATTTTTCTCCAAAACTATAACAGATGCAAGCTTGTCCTGTTTGGTGGAGATAATATTTAATAAAATAAGTAGAAATCTACTAAAAGTTTCGTTTGTTTATATTGCCATCCTAAGATAATCGTCTCCATGCTCCAAATCCATTTTAAAGCCATTTCAAAGGCATTTTGCGCATACATGAAATGAACACATTTTTCTCCAAAACTATAACACATGCAAGCTTGTCCTGTTTGGTGGAGATGATATTTAATAAAATAAGTAGAAATCCACTAAAAGTTTTGTTTGGTTATCTTGCAATCCCGAGATAATCGTCTCCATGCTCCAAATCCATTTTAAAGCCATTTTTAAGGCATTTCGCGCATACATGAAATGAACACATTTTTCTCCAAAACTATAACAGATGCAAGCTTGTCCTGTTTGGTGGAGATGATAATTAATAAAATAAGTAGAAATCCACTAAAAGTTTTGTTTGGTTATCTTGCAATCCCGAGATAATCGTCTCCATGCTCCAAATCCATTTTAAAGCCAATTTTAAGGCATTTCGCGCATACATGAAATGAACACATTTTTCTCCAAAACTATAACAGATGCAAGCTTGTCCTGTTTGGTGGAGATAATATTTAATAAAATAAGTAGAAATCTACTAAAAGTTTCGTTTGTTTATATTGCCATCCTAAGATAATCGTCTCCATGCTCCAAATCCATTTTAAAGCCATTTCAAAGGCATTTTACGCATACATGAAATGAACACATTTTTCTCCAAAACTATAACACATGCAAGCTTGTCCTGTTTGGTGGAGATGATATTTAATAAAATAAGTAGAAATCCACTAAAAGTTTTGTTTGGTTATCTTGCAATCCCGAGATAATCGTCTCCATGCTCCAAATCCATTTTAAAGCCATTTTTAAGGCATTTCGCGCATACATGAAATGAACACATTTTTCTCCAAAACTATAACAGATGCAAGCTTGTCCTGTTTGGTGGAGATGATATTTAATAAAATAAGTAGAAATCCACTAAAAGTTTTGTTTGGTTATCTTGCAATCCCGAGATAATCGTCGCCATGCTCCAAATCCATTTTAAAGCCATTTTTAAGGCATTTCGCGCATACATGAAATGAACACATTTTTCTCCAAAACTATAACAGATGCAAGCTTGTCCTGTTTGGTGGAGATGATATTTAATAAAATAAGTAGAAATCCACTAAAATTTTTGTTTGGTTATCTTGCAATCCCGAGATAATCGTCTCCATGCTCCAAATCCATTTTAAAGCCATTTTTAAGGCATTTCGCGCATACATGAAATGAACACATTTTTCTCCAAAACTATAACAGATGCAAGCTTGTCCTGTTTGGTGGAGATGATATTTAATAAAATAAGTAGAAATCCACTAAAAGTTTTGTTTGGTTATCTTGCAATCCCGAGATAATCGTCTCCATGCTCCAAATCCATTTTAAAGCCATTTTTAAGGCATTTCGCGCATACATGAAATGAACACATTTTTCTCCAAAACTATAACAGATGCAAGCTTGTCCTGTTTGGTGGAGATGATATTTAATAAAATAAGTAGAAATCCACTAAAAGTTTTGTTTGGTTATCTTGCAATCCCGAGATAATCGTCTCCATGCTCCAAATCCATTTTAAAGCCATTTTTAAGGCATTTCGCGCATACATAAAATGAACACATTTTTCTCCAAAACTATAACAGATGCAAGCTTGTCCTGTTTGGTGGAGATGATATTTAATAAAATAAGTAGAAATCCACTAAAAGTTTTGTTTGGTTATCTTGCAATCCCGAGATAATCGTCTCCATGCTCCAAATCCATTTTAAAGCCATTTTTAAGGCATTTCGCGCATACATGAAATGAACACATTTTTCTCCAAAACTATAACAGATGCAAGCTTGTCCTGTTTGGTGGAGATGATATTTAATAAAATAAGTAGAAATCCACTAAAAGTTTTGTTTGGTTATTTTGCAATCCCGAGATAATCGTCTCCATGCTCCAAATCCATTTTAAAGCCATTTTTAAGGCATTTCGCGCATACATGAAATGAACACATTTTTCTCCAAAACTATAACAGATGCAAGCTTGTCCTGTTTGGTGGAGATGATATTTAATAAAATAAGTAGAAAACCACTAAAAGTTTTGTTTGGTTATATTGCAATCCCGAGATAATCGTCTCCATGCTCCAAATCCATTTTAAAGCCATTTTTAAGGCATTTCGCGCATACATGAAATGAACACATTTTTCTCCAAAACTATAACAGATGCAAGCTTGTCCTGTATGGTGGAGATGATATTTAATAAAATAAGTAGAAATCCACTAAAAGTTTTGTTTGGTTATCTTGCAATCCCGAGATAATCGTCTCCATGCTCCAAATCCATTTTAAAGCCATTTTTAAGGCATTTCGCGCATACATGAAATGAACACATTTTTCTCCAAAACTATAACAGATGCAAGCTTGTCCTGTTTGGTGGAGATGATATTTAATAAAATAAGTAGAAAACCACTAAAAGTTTTGTTTGGTTATATTGCAATCCCGAGATAATCGTCTCCATGCTCCAAATCCATTTTAAAGCCATTTTTAAGGCATTTCGCGCATACATGAAATGAACACATTTTTCTCCAAAACTATAACAGATGCAAGCTTGTCCTGTTTGGTGGAGATGATATTTAATAAAATAAGTAGAAATCCACTAAAAGTTTTGTTTGGTTATCTTGCAATCCCGAGATAATCGTCTCCATGCTCCAAATCCATTTTAAAGCCATTTTTAAGGCATTTCGCGCATACATGAAATGAACACATTTTTCTCCAAAACTATAACAGATGCAAGCTTGTCCTGTTTGGTGGAGATGATATTTAATAAAATAAGTAGAAATCCACTAAAAGTTTTGTTTGGTTATCTTGCAATCCCGAGATAATCGTCTCCATGCTCCAAATCCATTTTAAAGCCATTTTTAAGGCATTTCGCGCATACATGAAATGAACACATTTTTCTCCAAAACTATAACAGATGCAAGCTTGTCCTGTTTGGTGGAGATGATATTTAATAAAATAAGTAGAAATCCACTAAAAGTTTTGTTTGGTTATCTTGCAATCCCGAGATAATCGTCTCCATGCTCCAAATCCATTTTAAAGCCATTTTTAAGGCATTTCGCGCATACATGAAATGAACACATTTTTCTCCAAAACTATAACAGATGCAAGCTTGTCCTGTTTGGTGGAGATGATATTTAATAAAATAAGTAGAAATCCACTAAAAGTTTTGTTTGGTTATCTTGCAATCCCGAGATAATCGTCTCCATGCTCCAAATCCATTTTAAAGCCATTTTTAAGGCATTTCGCGCATACATGAAATGAACACATTTTTCTCCAAAACTATAACAGATGCAAGCTTGTCCTGTTTGGTGGAGATGATATTTAATAAAATAAGTAGAAATCCACTAAAAGTTTTGTTTGGTTATCTTGCAATCCCGAGATAATCGTCTCCATGCTCCAAATCCATTTTAAAGCCATTTTTAAGGCATTTCGCGCATACATGAAATGAACACATTTTTCTCCAAAACTATAACAGATGCAAGCTTGTCCTGTTTGGTGGAGATGATATTTAATAAAATAAGTAGAAATCCACTAAAAGTTTTGTTTGGTTATATTGCAATCCCGAGATAATCGTCTCCATGCTCCAAATCCATTTTAAAGCCATTTTTAAGGCATTTCGCGCATACATGAAATGAACACATTTTTCTCCAAAACTATAACAGATGCAAGCTTGTCCTGTTTGGTGGAGATGATATTTAATAAAATAAGTAGAAATCCACTAAAAGTTTTGTTTGGTTATCTTGCAATCCCAAGATAATCGTCTCCATGCTCCAAATCCATTTTAAAGCCATTTTTAAGGCATTTCGCGCATACATGAAATGAACACATTTTTCTCCAAAACTATAACAGATGCAAGCTTGTCTTGTTTGGTGGAGATGATATTTAATAAAATAAGTAGAAATCCACTAAAAGTTTTGTTTGGTTATCTTGCAATCCCGAGATAATCGTCTCCATGCTCCAAATCCATTTTAAAGCCATTTTTAAGGCATTTCGCGCATACATGAAATGAACACATTTTTCTCCAAAACTATAACAGATGCAAGCTTGTCCTGTTTGGTGGAGATGATATTTAATAAAATAAGTAGAAATCCACTAAAATTTTTGTTTGGTTATCTTGCAATCCCGAGATAATCGTCTCCATGCTCCAAATCCATTTTAAAGCCATTTTTAAGGCATTTCGCGCATACATGAAATGAACACATTTTTCTCCAAAACTATAACAGATGCAAGCTTGTCCTGTTTGGTGGAGATGATATTTAATAAAATAAGTAGAAATCCACTAAAAGTTTTGTTTGGTTATATTGCAATCCCGAGATAATCGTCTCCATGCTCCAAATCCATTTTAAAGCCATTTTAAGGCATTTCGCGCATACATGAAATGAACACATTTTTCTCCAAAACTATAACAGATGCAAGTTTGTCCTGTTTGGTGGAGATGATATTTAATAAAATAAGTAGAAATCCACTAAAAGTTTTGTTTGGTTATCTTGCAATCCCGAGATAATCGTCTCCATGCTCCAAATCCATTTTAAAGCCATTTTTAAGGCATTTCGCGCATACATGAAATGAACACATTTTTCTCCAAAACTATAACAGATGCAAGCTTGTCCTGTTTGGTGGAGATGATATTTAATAAAATAAGTAGAAATCCACTAAAATTTTTGTTTGGTTATCTTGCAATCCCGAGATAATCGTCTCCATGCTCCAAATCCATTTTAAAGCCATTTTTAAGGCATTTCGCGCATACATGAAATGAACACATTTTTCTCCAAAACTATAACAGATGCAAGCTTGTCCTGTTTGGTGGAGATGATATTTAATAAAATAAGTAGAAATCCACTAAAAGTTTTGTTTGGTTATATTGCAATCCCGAGATAATCGTCTCCATGCTCCAAATCCATTTTAAAGCCATTTTAAGGCATTTCGCGCATACATGAAATGAACACATTTTTCTCCAAAACTATAACAGATGCAAGTTTGTCCTGTTTGGTGGAGATGATATTTAATAAAATAAGTAGAAATCCACTAAAAGTTTTGTTTGGTTATCTTGCAATCCCGAGATAATCGTCTCCATGCTCCAAATCCATTTTAAAGCCATTTTTAAGGCATTTCGCGCATACATGAAATGAACACATTTTTCTCCAAAACGAAAACAGATGCAAGCTTCTCCTGTTTGGTGGAGATGATATTTAATAAAATAAGTAGAAATCCACTAAAGGTTTTGTTTGGTTATATTGCAATCCCGAGATAATCGTCTCCATGCTCCAAATCCATTTTAAAGCCATTTTTAAGCATTTCGCGCATACATGAAATGAACACATTTTTCTCCAAAACTATAACAGATGCAAGCTTGTCTTGTTTGGTGGAGATGATATTTAATAAAATAAGTAGAAATCCACTAAAAGTTTTGTTTGGTTATCTTGCAATCCCGAGATAATCGTCTCCATGCTCCAAATCCATTTTAAAGCCATTTTTAAGGCATTTCGCGCATACATGAAATGAACACATTTTTCTCCAAAACTATAACAGATGCAAGCTTGTCCTGTTTGGTGGAGATGATATTTAATAAAATAAGTAGAAATCCACTAAAAGTTTTGTTTGGTTATCTTGCAATCCCGAGATAATCGTCTCCATGCTCCAAATCCATTTTAAAGCCATTTTTAAGGCATTTCGCGCATACATGAAATGAACACATTTTTCTCCAAAACTATAACAGATGCAAGCTTGTCCTGTTTGGTGGAGATGATATTTAATAAAATAAGTAGAAATCCACTAAAAGTTTTGTTTGGTTATCTTGCAATCCCGAGATAATCGTCTCCATGCTCCAAATCCATTTTAAAGCCATTTTTAAGGCATTTCGCGCATACATGAAATGAACACATTTTTCTCCAAAACTATAACAGATGCAAGCTTGTCCTGTTTGGTGGAGATGATATTTAATAAAATAAGTAGAAATCCACTAAAAGTTTTGTTTGGTTATCTTGCAATCCCGAGATAATCGTCTCCATGCTCCAAATCCATTTTAAAGCCATTTTTAAGGCATTTCGCGCATACATGAAATGAACACATTTTTCTCCAAAACTTTAACAGATGCAAGCTTGTCCTGTTTGGTGGAGATGATATTTAATAAAATAAGTAGAAATCCACTAAAAGTTTTGTTTGGTTATCTTGCAATCCCGAGATAATCGTCTCCATGCTCCAAATCCATTTTAAAGCCATTTTTAAGGCATTTCGCGCATACATAAAATGAACACATTTTTCTCCAAAACTATAACAGATGCAAGCTTGTCCTGTTTGGTGGAGATGATATTTAATAAAATAAGTAGAAATCCACTAAAAGTTTTGTTTGGTTATCTTGCAATCCCGAGATAATCGTCTCCATGCTCCAAATCCATTTTAAAGCCATTTTTAAGGCATTTCGCGCATACATGAAATGAACACATTTTTCTCCAAAACTATAACAGATGCAAGCTTGTCCTGTTTGGTGGAGATGATATTTAATAAAATAAATAGAAATCCACTAAAAGTTTTGTTTGGTTATCTTGCAATCCCGAGATAATCGTCTCCATGCTCCAAATCCATTTTAAAGCCATTTTTAAGGCATTTCGCGCATACATGAAATGAACACATTTTTCTCCAAAACTATAACAGATGCAAGCTTGTCCTGTTTGGTGGAGATGATATTTAATAAAATAAGTAGAAATCCACTAAAAGTTTTGTTTGGTTATCTTGCAATCCCGAGATAATCGTCTAATCGTCTCCATGCTCCAAATCCATTTTAAAGCCATTTTTAAGGCATTTCGCGCATACATGAAATGAACACATTTTTCTCCAAAACTATAACAGATGCAAGCTTGTCCTGTTTGGTGGAGATGATATTTAATAAAATAAGTAGAAATCCACTAAAAGTTTTGTTTGGTTATCTTGCAATCCCGAGATAATCGTCTCCATGCTCCAAATCTATTTTAAAGCCATTTTTAAGGCATTTCGCGCATACATGAAATGAACACATTTTTCTCCAAAACTATAACAGATGCAAGCTTGTCCTGTTTGGTGGAGATGATATTTAATAAAATAAGTAGAAATCCACTAAAAGTTTTGTTTGGTTATTTTGCAATCCCGAGATAATCGTCTCCATGCTCCAAATCCATTTTAAAGCCATTTTTAAGGCATTTCGCGCATACATGAAATGAACACATTTTTCTCCAAAACTATAACAGATGCAAGCTTGTCCTGTTTGGTGGAGATAATATTTAATAAAATAAGTAGAAATCTACTAAAAGTTTCGTTTGTTTATATTGCCATCCTGAGATAATCGTCTCCATGCTCCAAATCCATTTTAAAGCCATTTCAAAGGCATTTTGCGCATACATGAAATGAACACATTTTTCTCCAAAACTATAACACATGCAAGCTTGTCCTGTTTGGTGGAGATGATATTTAATAAAATAAGTAGAAATCCACTAAAAGTTTTGTTTGGTTATCTTGCAATCCCGAGATAATCGTCTCCATGCTCCAAATCCATTTTAAAGCCATTTTTAAGGCATTTCGCGCATACATGAAATGAACACATTTTTCTCCAAAACTATAACAGATGCAAGCTTGTCCTGTTTGGTGGAGATAATATTTAATAAAATAAGTAGAAATCTACTAAAAGTTTCGTTTGTTTATATTGCCATCCTAAGATAATCGTCTCCATGCTCCAAATCCATTTTAAAGCCATTTCAAAGGCATTTTGCGCATACATGAAATGAACACATTTTTCTCCAAAACTATAACACATGCAAGCTTGTCCTGTTTGGTGGAGATGATATTTAATAAAATAAGTAGAAATCCACTAAAAGTTTTGTTTGGTTATCTTGCAATCCCGAGATAATCGTCTCCATGCTCCAAATCCATTTTAAAGCCATTTTTAAGGCATTTCGCGCATACATGAAATGAACACATTTTTCTCCAAAACTATAACAGATGCAAGCTTGTCCTGTTTGGTGGAGATGATATTTAATAAAATAAGTAGAAATCCACTAAAAGTTTTGTTTGGTTATCTTGCAATCCCGAGATAATCGTCTCCATGCTCCAAATCCATTTTAAAGCAATTTTTAAGGCATTTCGCGCATACATGAAATGAACACATTTTTCTCCAAAACTATAACAGATGCAAGCTTGTCCTGTTTGGTGGAGATGATATTTAATAAAATAAGTAGAAATCCACTAAAAGTTTTGTTTGGTTATCTTGCAATCCCGAGATAATCGTCTCCATGCTCCAAATCCATTTTAAAGCCATTTTTAAGGCATTTCGCGCATACATGAAATGAACACATTTTTCTCCAAAACTATAACAGATGCAAGCTTGTCTTGTTTGGTGGAGATGATATTTAATAAAATAAGTAGAAATCCACTAAAAGTTTTGTTTGGTTATCTTGCAATCCCGAGATAATCGTCTCCATGCTCCAAATCCATTTTAAAGCCATTTTTAAGGCATTTCGCGCATACATGAAATGAACACATTTTTCTCCAAAACTATAACAGATGCAAGCTTGTCCTGTTTGGTGGAGATGATATTTAATAAAATAAGTAGAAATCCACTAAAATTTTTGTTTGGTTATCTTGCAATCCCGAGATAATCGTCTCCATGCTCCAAATCCATTTTAAAGCCATTTTTAAGGCATTTCGCGCATACATGAAATGAACACATTTTTCTCCAAAACTATAACAGATGCAAGCTTGTCCTGTTTGGTGGAGATGATATTTAATAAAATAAGTAGAAATCCACTAAAAGTTTTGTTTGGTTATATTGCAATCCCGAGATAATCGTCTCCATGCTCCAAATCCATTTTAAAGCCATTTTTAAGGCATTTCGCGCATACATGAAATGAACACATTTTTCTCCAAAACTATAACAGATGCAAGCTTGTCCTGTTTGGTGGAGATGATATTTAATAAAATAAGTAGAAATCCACTAAAAGTTTTGTTTGGTTATCTTGCAATCCCGAGATAATCGTCTCCATGCTCCAAATCCATTTTAAAGCCATTTTTAAGGCATTTCGCGCATACATGAAATGAACACATTTTTCTCCAAAACGAAAACAGATGCAAGCTTGTCCTGTTTGGTGGAGATGATATTTAATAAAATAAGTAGAAATCCACTAAAATTTTTGTTTGGTTATCTTGCAATCCCGAGA
This sequence comes from Anomaloglossus baeobatrachus, assembly GCF_048569485.1. NCBI lineage: Eukaryota > Metazoa > Chordata > Amphibia > Anura > Aromobatidae > Anomaloglossus > Anomaloglossus baeobatrachus. The sequence continues at coordinate 143,269 of NW_027444954.1, forward strand.
TAATCGTCTCCATGCTCCAAATCCATTTTAAAGCCATTTTTAAGGCATTTCGCGCATACATGAAATGAACACATTTTTCTCCAAAACTATAACAGATGCAAGCTTGTCCTGTTTGGTGGAGATGATATTTAATAAAATAAGTAGAAATCCACTAAAAGTTTTGTTTGGTTATATTGCAATCCCGAGATAATCGTCTCCATGCTCCAAATCCATTTTAAAGCCATTTTTAAGGCATTTCGCGCATACATGAAATGAACACATTTTTCTCCAAAACTATAACAGATGCAAGCTTGTCCTGTTTGGTGGAGATGATATTTAATAAAATAAGTAGAAATCCACTAAAAGTTTTGTTTGGTTATCTTGCAATCCCGAGATAATCGTCTCCATGCTCCAAATCCATTTTAAAGCCATTTTTAAGGCATTTCGCGCATACATGAAATGAACACATTTTTCTCCAAAACGAAAACAGATGCAAGCTTGTCCTGTTTGGTGGAGATGATATTTAATAAAATAAGTAGAAATCCACTAAAATTTTTGTTTGGTTATCTTGCAATCCCGAGATAATCGTCTCCATGCTCCAAATCCATTTTAAAGCCATTTTTAAGGCATTTCGCGCATACATGAAATGAACACATTTTTCTCCAAAACTATAACAGATGCAAGCTTGTCCTGTTTGGTGGAGATGATATTTAATAAAATAAGTAGAAATCCACTAAAAGTTTTGTTTGGTTATATTGCAATCCCAAGATAATCGTCTCCATGCTCCAAATCCATTTTAAAGCCATTTTTAAGGCATTTCGCGCATACATGAAATGAACACATTTTTCTCCAAAACTATAACAGATGCAAGCTTGTCCTGTTTGGTGGAGATGATATTTAATAAAATAAGTAGAAATCCACTAAAAGTTTTGTTTGGTTATCTTGCAATCCCGAGATAATCGTCTCCATGCTCCAAATCCATTTTAAAGCCATTTTTAAGGCATTTCGCGCATACATGAAATGAACACATTTTTCTCCAAAACGAAAACAGATGCAAGCTTGTCCTGTTTGGTGGAGATGATATTTAATAAAATAAGTAGAAATCCACTAAAATTTTTGTTTAGTTATCTTGCAATCGCGAGATAATCGTCTCCATGCTCCAAATCCATTTTAAAGCCATTTTTAAGGCATTTCGCGCATACATGAAATGAACACATTTTTCTCCAAAACTATAACAGATGCAAGCTTGTCCTGTTTGGTGGAGATGATATTTAATAAAATAAGTAGAATTCCACTAAAAGTTTTGTTTGGTTATATTGCAATCCCGAGATAATCGTCTCCATGCTCCAAATCCATTTTAAAGCCATTTTTAAGGCATTTCGCGCATACATGAAATGAACACATTTTTCTCCAAAACTATAACAGATGCAAGCTTGTCCTGTTTGGTGGAGATGATATTTAATAAAATAAGTAGAAATCCACTAAAAGTTTTGTTTGGTTATCTTGCAATCCCGAGATAATCGTCTCCATGCTCCAAATCCATTTTAAAGCCATTTTTAAGGCATTTCGCGCATACATGAAATGAACACATTTTTCTCCAAAACTATAACAGATGCAAGCTTGTCCTGTTTGGTGGAGATGATATTTAATAAAATAAGTAGAAATCCACTAAAAGTTTTGTTTGGTTATATTGCAATCCCGAGATAATCGTCTCCATGCTCCAAATCCATTTTAAAGCCATTTTTAAGGCATTTCGCGCATACATGAAATGAACACATTTTTCTCCAAAACGAAAACAGATGCAAGCTTGTCCTGTTTGGTGGAGATGATATTTAATAAAATAAGTAGAAATCCACTAAAATTTTTGTTTGGTTATCTTGCAATCCCGAGATAATCGTCTCCATGCTCCAAATCCATTTTAAAGCCATTTTTAAGGCATTTCGCGCATACATAAAATGAACACATTTTTCTCCAAAACTATAACAGATGCAAGCTTGTCCTGTTTGGTGGAGATGATATTTAATAAAATAAGTAGAAATCCACTAAAAGTTTTGTTTGGTTATATTGCAATCCCGAGATAATCGTCTCCATGCTCCAAATCCATTTTAAAGCCATTTTTAAGGCATTTCGCGCATACATGAAATGAACACATTTTTCTCCAAAACTATAACAGATGCAAGCTTGTCCTGTTTGGTGGAGATGATATTTAATAAAATAAGTAGAAATCCACTAAAAGTTTTGTTTGGTTATCTTGCAATCCCGAGATAATCGTCTCCATGCTCCAAATCCATTTTAAAGCCATTTTTAAGGCATTTCGCGCATACATGAAATGAACACATTTTTCTCCAAAACTATAACAGATGCAAGCTTGTCCTGTTTGGTGGAGATGATATTTAATAAAATAAGTAGAAATCCACTAAAAGTTTTGTTTGGTTATATTGCAATCCCGAGATAATCGTCTCCATGCTCCAAATCCATTTTAAAGCCATTTTTAAGGCATTTCGCGCATACATGAAATGAACACATTTTTCTCCAAAACGAAAACAGATGCAAGCTTGTCCTGTTTGGTGGAGATGATATTTAATAAAATAAGTAGAAATCCACTAAAATTTTTGTTTGGTTATCTTGCAATCCCGAGATAATCGTCTCCATGCTCCAAATCCATTTTAAAGCCATTTTTAAGGCATTTCGCGCATACATGAAATGAACACATTTTTCTCCAAAACTATAACAGATGCAAGCTTGTCCTGTTTGGTGGAGATGATATTTAATAAAATAAGTAGAAATCCACTAAAAGTTTTGTTTGGTTATATTGCAATCCCGAGATAATCGTCTCCATGCTCCAAATCCATTTTAAAGCCATTTTTAAGGCATTTCGCGCATACATGAAATGAACACATTTTTCTCCAAAACTATAACAGATGCAAGCTTGTCCTGTTTGGTGGAGATGATATTTAATAAAATAAGTAGAAATCCACTAAAAGTTTTGTTTGGTTATCTTGCAATCCCGAGATAATCGTCTCCATGCTCCAAATCCATTTTAAAGCCATTTTTAAGGCATTTCGCGCATACATGAAATGAACACATTTTTCTCCAAAACTATAACAGATGCAAGCTTGTCCTGTTTGGTGGAGATGATATTTAATAAAATAAGTAGAAATCCACTAAAAGTTTTGTTTGGTTATATTGCAATCCCGAGATAATCGTCTCCATGCTCCAAATCCATTTTAAAGCCATTTTTAAGGCATTTCGCGCATACATGAAATGAACACATTTTTCTCCAAAACTATAACAGATGCAAGCTTGTCCTGTTTGGTGGAGATGATATTTAATAAAATAAGTAGAAATCCACTAAAAGTTTTGTTTGGTTATCTTGCAATCCCGAGATAATCGTCTCCATGCTCCAAATCCATTTTAAAGCCATTTTTAAGGCATTTCGCGCATACATGAAATGAACACATTTTTCTCCAAAACTATAACAGATGCAAGCTTGTCCTGTTTGGTGGAGATGATATTTAATAAAATAAGTAGAAATCCACTAAAAGTTTTGTTTGGTTATCTTGCAATCCCGAGATAATCGTCTCCATGCTCCAAATCCATTTTAAAGCCATTTTTAAGGCATTTCGCGCATACATGAAATGAACACATTTTTCTCCAAAACTATAACAGATGCAAGCTTGTCCTGTTTGGTGGAGATGATATTTAATAAAATAAGTAGAAATCCACTAAAAGTTTTGTTTGGTTATATTGCAATCCCGAGATAATCGTCTCCATGCTCCAAATCCATTTTAAAGCCATTTTTAAGGCATTTCGCGCATACATGAAATGAACACATTTTTCTCCAAAACTATAACAGATGCAAGCTTGTCCTGTTTGGTGGAGATGATATTTAATAAAATAAGTAGAAATCCACTAAAAGTTTTGTTTGGTTATCTTGCAATCCAGAGATAATCGTCTCCATGCTCCAAATCCATTTTAAAGCCATTTTTAAGGCATTTCGCGCATACATGAAATGAACACATTTTTCTCCAAAACGAAAACAGATGCAAGCTTGTCCTGTTTGGTGGAGATGATATTTAATAAAATAAGTAGAAATCCACTAAAAGTTTTGTTTGGTTATATTGCAATCCCGAGATAATCGTCTCCATGCTCCAAATCCTTTTTAAAGCCATTTTTAAGGCATTTCGCGCATACATGAAATGAACACATTTTTCTCCAAAACTATAACAGATGCAAGCTTGTCCTGTTTGGTGGAGATGATATTTAATAAAATAAGTAGAAATCCACTAAAAGTTTTGTTTGGTTATCTTGCAATCCCGAGATAATCGTCTCCATGCTCCAAATCCATTTTAAAGCCATTTTTAAGGCATTTCGCGCATACATGAAATGAACACATTTTTCTCCAAAACGAAAACAGATGCAAGCTTGTCCTGTTTGGTAAAGATGATATTTAATAAAATAAGTAGAAATCCACTAAAATTTTTGTTTGGTTATCTTGCAATCCCGAGATAATCGTCTCCATGCTCCAAATCCATTTTAAAGCCATTTTTAAGGCATTTCGCGCATACATGAAATGAACACATTTTTCTCCAAAACTATAACAGATGCAAGCTTGTCCTGTTTGGTGGAGATGATATTTAATAAAATAAGTAGAAATCCACTAAAAGTTTTGTTTGGTTATATTGCAATCCCGAGATAATCGTCTCCATGCTCCAAATCCATTTTAAAGCCATTTTTAAGGCATTTCGCGCATACATGAAATGAACACATTTTTCTCCAAAACTATAACAGATGCAAGCTTGTCCTGTTTGGTGGAGATGATATTTAATAAAATAAGTAGAAATCCACTAAAAGTTTTGTTTGGTTATCTTGCAATCCCGAGATAATCGTCTCCATGCTCCAAATCCATTTTAAAGCCATTTTTAAGGCATTTCGCGCATACATGAAATGAACACATTTTTCTCCAAAACGAAAACAGATGCAAGCTTGTCCTGTTTGGTGGAGATGATATTTAATAAAATAAGTAGAAATCCACTAAAATTTTTGTTTGGTTATCTTGCAATCCCGAGATAATCGTCTCCATGCTCCAAATCCATTTTAAAGCCATTTTTAAGGCATTTCGCGCATACATGAAATGAACACATTTTTCTCCAAAACTATAACAGATGCAAGCTTGTCCTGTTTGGTGGAGATGATATTTAATAAAATAAGTAGAAATCCACTAAAAGTTTTGTTTGGTTATATTGCAATCCCGAGATAATCGTCTCCATGCTCCAAATCCATTTTAAAGCCATTTTTAAGGCATTTCGCGCATACATGAAATGAACACATTTTTCTCCAAAACTATAACAGATGCAAGCTTGTCCTGTTTGGTGGAGATGATATTTAATAAAATAAGTAGAAATCCACTAAAATTTTTGTTTGGTTATCTTGCAATCCCGAGATAATCGTCTCCATGCTCCAAATCCATTTTAAAGCCATTTTTAAGGCATTTCGCGCATACATGAAATGAACACATTTTTCTCCAAAACTATAACAGATGCAAGCTTGTCCTGTTTGGTGGAGATGATATTTAATAAAATAAGTAGAAATCCACTAAAAGTTTTGTTTGGTTATCTTGCAATCCCGAGATAATCGTCTCCATGCTCCAAATCCATTTTAAAGCCATTTTTAAGGCATTTCGCGCATACATGAAATGAACACATTTTTCTCCAAAACTATAACAGATGCAAGCTTGTCCTGTTTGGTGGAGATGATATTTAATAAAATAAGTAGAAATCCACTAAAAGTTTTGTTTGGTTATATTGCAATCCCGAGATAATCGTCTCCATGCTCCAAATCCATTTTAAAGCCATTTTTAAGGCATTTCGCGCATACATGAAATGAACACATTTTTCTCCAAAACTATAACAGATGCAAGCTTGTCCTGTTTGGTGGAGATGATATTTAATAAAATAAGTAGAAATCCACTAAAAGTTTTGTTTGGTTATCTTGCAATCCCGAGATAATCGTCTCCATGCTCCAAATCCATTTTAAAGCCATTTTTAAGGCATTTCGCGCATACATGAAATGAACACATTTTTCTCCAAAACGAAAACAGATGCAAGCTTGTCCTGTTTGGTGGAGATGATATTTAATAAAATAAGTAGAAATCCACTAAAATTTTTGTTTGGTTATCTTGCAATCCCGAGATAATCGTCTCCATGCTCCAAATCCATTTTAAAGCCATTTTTAAGGCATTTCGCGCATACATGAAATGAACACATTTTTCTCCAAAACTATAACAGATGCAAGCTTGTCCTGTTTGGTGGAGATGATATTTAATAAAATAAGTAGAAATCCACTAAAAGTTTTGTTTGGTTATATTGCAATCCCAAGATAATCGTCTCCATGCTCCAAATCCATTTTAAAGCCATTTTTAAGGCATTTCGCGCATACATGAAATGAACACATTTTTCTCCAAAACTATAACAGATGCAAGCTTGTCCTGTTTGGTGGAGATGATATTTAATAAAATAAGTAGAAATCCACTAAAAGTTTTGTTTGGTTATCTTGCAATCCCGAGATAATCGTCTCCATGCTCCAAATCCATTTTAAAGCCATTTTTAAGGCATTTCGCGCATACATGAAATGAACACATTTTTCTCCAAAACGAAAACAGATGCAAGCTTGTCCTGTTTGGTGGAGATGATATTTAATAAAATAAGTAGAAATCCACTAAAATTTTTGTTTAGTTATCTTGCAATCGCGAGATAATCGTCTCCATGCTCCAAATCCATTTTAAAGCCATTTTTAAGGCATTTCGCGCATACATGAAATGAACACATTTTTCTCCAAAACTATAACAGATGCAAGCTTGTCCTGTTTGGTGGAGATGATATTTAATAAAATAAGTAGAAATCCACTAAAAGTTTTGTTTGGTTATATTGCAATCCCGAGATAATCGTCTCCATGCTCCAAATCCATTTTAAAGCCATTTTTAAGGCATTTCGCGCATACATGAAATGAACACATTTTTCTCCAAAACTATAACAGATGCAAGCTTGTCCTGTTTGGTGGAGATGATATTTAATAAAATAAGTAGAAATCCACTAAAAGTTTTGTTTGGTTATCTTGCAATCCCGAGATAATCGTCTCCATGCTCCAAATCCATTTTAAAGCCATTTTTAAGGCATTTCGCGCATACATGAAATGAACACATTTTTCTCCAAAACTATAACAGATGCAAGCTTGTCCTGTTTGGTGGAGATGATATTTAATAAAATAAGTAGAAATCCACTAAAAGTTTTGTTTGGTTATATTGCAATCCCGAGATAATCGTCTCCATGCTCCAAATCCATTTTAAAGCCATTTTTAAGGCATTTCGCGCATACATGAAATGAACACATTTTTCTCCAAAACGAAAACAGATGCAAGCTTGTCCTGTTTGGTGGAGATGATATTTAATAAAATAAGTAGAAATCCACTAAAATTTTTGTTTGGTTATCTTGCAATCCCGAGATAATCGTCTCCATGCTCCAAATCCATTTTAAAGCCATTTTTAAGGCATTTCGCGCATACATAAAATGAACACATTTTTTTTCAAAACTATAACAGATGCAAGCTTGTCCTGTTTGGTGGAGATGATATTTAATAAAATAAGTAGAAATCCACTAAAAGTTTTGTTTGGTTATATTGCAATCCCGAGATAATCGTCTCCATGCTCCAAATCCATTTTAAAGCCATTTTTAAGGCATTTCGCGCATACATGAAATGAACACATTTTTCTCCAAAACTATAACAGATGCAAGCTTGTCCTGTTTGGTGGAGATGATATTTAATAAAATAAGTAGAAATCCACTAAACGTTTTGTTTGGTTATCTTGCAATCCCGAGATAATCGTCTCCATGCTCCAAATCCATTTTAAAGCCATTTTTAAGGCATTTCGCGCATACATGAAATGAACACATTTTTCTCCAAAACTATAACAGATGCAAGCTTGTCCTGTTTGGTGGAGATGATATTTAATAAAATAAGTAGAAATCCACTAAAAGTTTTGTTTGGTTATATTGCAATCCCGAGATAATCGTCTCCATGCTCCAAATCCATTTTAAAGCCATTTTTAAGGCATTTCGCGCATACATGAAATGAACACATTTTTCTCCAAAACGAAAACAGATGCAAGCTTGTCCTGTTTGGTGGAGATGATATTTAATAAAATAAGTAGAAATCCACTAAAATTTTTGTTTGGTTATCTTGCAATCCCGAGATAATCGTCTCCATGCTCCAAATCCATTTTAAAGCCATTTTTAAGGCATTTCGCGCATACATGAAATGAACACATTTTTCTCCAAAACTATAACAGATGCAAGCTTGTCCTGTTTGGTGGAGATGATATTTAATAAAATAAGTAGAAATCCACTAAAAGTTTTGTTTGGTTATATTGCAATCCCGAGATAATCGTCTCCATGCTCCAAATCCATTTTAAAGCCATTTTTAAGGCATTTCGCGCATACATGAAATGAACACATTTTTCTCCAAAACTATAACAGATGCAAGCTTGTCCTGTTTGGTGGAGATGATATTTAATAAAATAAGTAGAAATCCACTAAAAGTTTTGTTTGGTTATCTTGCAATCCCGAGATAATCGTCTCCATGCTCCAAATCCATTTTAAAGCCATTTTTAAGGCATTTCGCGCATACATGAAATGAACACATTTTTCTCCAAAACTATAACAGATGCAAGCTTGTCCTGTTTGGTGGAGATGATATTTAATAAAATAAGTAGAAATCCACTAAAAGTTTTGTTTGGTTATATTGCAATCCCGAGATAATCGTCTCCATGCTCCAAATCCATTTTAAAGCCATTTTTAAGGCATTTCGCGCATACATGAAATGAACACATTTTTCTCCAAAACTATAACAGATGCAAGCTTGTCCTGTTTGGTGGAGATGATATTTAATAAAATAAGTAGAAATCCACTAAAAGTTTTGTTTGGTTATCTTGCAATCCCGAGATAATCGTCTCCATGCTCCAAATCCATTTTAAAGCCATTTTTAAGGCATTTCGCGCATACATGAAATGAACACATTTTTCTCCAAAACTATAACAGATGCAAGCTTGTCCTGTTTGGTGGAGATGATATTTAATAAAATAAGTAGAAATCCACTAAAAGTTTTGTTTGGTTATCTTGCAATCCCGAGATAATCGTCTCCATGCTCCAAATCCATTTTAAAGCCATTTTTAAGGCATTTCGCGCATACATGAAATGAACACATTTTTCTCCAAAACTATAACAGATGCAAGCTTGTCCTGTTTGGTGGAGATGATATTTAATAAAATAAGTAGAAATCCACTAAAAGTTTTGTTTGGTTATATTGCAATCCCGAGATAATCGTCTCCATGCTCCAAATCCATTTTAAAGCCATTTTTAAGGCATTTCGCGCATACATGAAATGAACACATTTTTCTCCAAAACTATAACAGATGCAAGCTTGTCCTGTTTGGTGGAGATGATATTTAATAAAATAAGTAGAAATCCACTAAAAGTTTTGTTTGGTTATCTTGCAATCCCGAGATAATCGTCTCCATGCTCCAAATCCATTTTAAAGCCATTTTTAAGGCATTTCGCGCATACATGAAATGAACACATTTTTCTCCAAAACGAAAACAGATGCAAGCTTGTCCTGTTTGGTGGAGATGATATTTAATAAAATAAGTAGAAATCCACTAAAAGTTTTGTTTGGTTATATTGCAATCCCGAGATAATCGTCTCCATGCTCCAAATCCTTTTTAAAGCCATTTTTAAGGCATTTCGCGCATACATGAAATGAACACATTTTTCTCCAAAACTATAACAGATGCAAGCTTGTCCTGTTTGGTGGAGATGATATTTAATAAAATAAGTAGAAATCCACTAAAAGTTTTGTTTGGTTATCTTGCAATCCCGAGATAATCGTCTCCATGCTCCAAATCCATTTTAAAGCCATTTTTAAGGCATTTCGCGCATACATGAAATGAACACATTTTTCTCCAAAACGAAAACAGATGCAAGCTTGTCCTGTTTGGTGGAGATGATATTTAATAAAATAAGTAGAAATCCACTAAAATTTTTGTTTGGTTATCTTGCAATCCCGAGATAATCGTCTCCATGCTCCAAATCCATTTTAAAGCCATTTTTAAGGCATTTCGCGCATACATGAAATGAACACATTTTTCTCCAAAACTATAACAGATGCAAGCTTGTCCTGTTTGGTGGAGATGATTTTTAATAAAATAAGTAGAAATCCACTAAAAGTTTTGTTTGGTTATATTGCAATCCCGAGATAATCGTCTCCATGCTCCAAATCCATTTTAAAGCCATTTTTAAGGCATTTCGCGCATACATGAAATGAACACATTTTTCTCCAAAACTATAACAGATGCAAGCTTGTCCTGTTTGGTGGAGATGATATTTAATAAAATAAGTAGAAATCCACTAAAAGTTTTGTTTGGTTATCTTGCAATCCCGAGATAATCGTCTCCATGCTCCAAATCCATTTTAAAGCCATTTTTAAGGCATTTCGCGCATACATGAAATGAACACATTTTTCTCCAAAACGAAAACAGATGCAAGCTTGTCCTGTTTGGTGGAGATGATATTTAATAAAATAAGTAGAAATCCACTAAAATTTTTGTTTGGTTATCTTGCAATCCCGAGATAATCGTCTCCATGCTCCAAATCCATTTTAAAGCCATTTTTAAGGCATTTCGCGCATACATGAAATGAACACATTTTTCTCCAAAACTATAACAGATGCAAGCTTGTCCTGTTTGGTGGAGATGATATTTAATAAAATAAGTAGAAATCCACTAAAAGTTTTGTTTGGTTATATTGCAATCCCGAGATAATCGTCTCCATGCTCCAAATCCATTTTAAAGCCATTTTTAAGGCATTTCGCGCATACATGAAATGAACACATTTTTCTCCAAAACTATAACAGATGCAAGCTTGTCCTGTTTGGTGGAGATGATATTTAATAAAATAAGTAGAAATCCACTAAAATTTTTGTTTGGTTATCTTGCAATCCCGAGATAATCGTCTCCATGCTCCAAATCCATTTTAAAGCCATTTTTAAGGCATTTCGCGCATACATGAAATGAACACATTTTTCTCCAAAACTATAACAGATGCAAGCTTGTCCTGTTTGGTGGAGATGATATTTAATAAAATAAGTAGAAATCCACTAAAAGTTTTGTTTGGTTATCTTGCAATCCCGAGATAATCGTCTCCATGCTCCAAATCCATTTTAAAGCCATTTTTAAGGCATTTCGCGCATACATGAAATGAACACATTTTTCTCCAAAACTATAACAGATGCAAGCTTGTCCTGTTTGGTGGAGATGATATTTAATAAAATAAGTAGAAATCCACTAAAAGTTTTGTTTGGTTATATTGCAATCCCGAGATAATCGTCTCCATGCTCCAAATCCATTTTAAAGCCATTTTTAAGGCATTTCGCGCATACATGAAATGAACACATTTTTCTCCAAAACTATAACAGATGCAAGCTTGTCCTGTTTGGTGGAGATGATATTTAATAAAATAAGTAGAAATCCACTAAAAGTTTTGTTTGGTTATCTTGCAATCCCGAGATAATCGTCTCCATGCTCCAAATCCATTTTAAAGCCATTTTTAAGGCATTTCGCGCATACATGAAATGAACACATTTTTCTCCAAAACGAAAACAGATGCAAGCTTGTCCTGTTTGGTGGAGATGATATTTAATAAAATAAGTAGAAATCCACTAAAAGTTTTGTTTGGTTATATTGCAATCCCGAGATAATCGTCTCCATGCTCCAAATCCTTTTTAAAGCCATTTTTAAGGCATTTCGCGCATACATGAAATGAACACATTTTTCTCCAAAACTATAACAGATGCAAGCTTGTCCTGTTTGGTGGAGATGATATTTAATAAAATAAGTAGAAATCCACTAAAAGTTTTGTTTGGTTATCTTGCAATCCCGAGATAATCGTCTCCATGCTCCAAATCCATTTTAAAGCCATTTTTAAGGCATTTCGCGCATACATGAAATGAACACATTTTTCTCCAAAACGAAAACAGATGCAAGCTTGTCCTGTTTGGTGGAGATGATATTTAATAAAATAAGTAGAAATCCACTAAAATTTTTGTTTGGTTATCTTGCAATCCCGAGATAATCGTCTCCATGCTCCAAATCCATTTTAAAGCCATTTTTAAGGCATTTCGCGCATACATGAAATGAACACATTTTTCTCCAAAACTATAACAGATGCAAGCTTGTCCTGTTTGGTGGAGATGATATTTAATAAAATAAGTAGAAATCCACTAAAAGTTTTGTTTGGTTATATTGCAATCCCGAGATAATCGTCTCCATGCTCCAAATCCATTTTAAAGCCATTTTTAAGGCATTTCGCGCATACATGAAATGAACACATTTTTCTCCAAAACTATAACAGATGCAAGCTTGTCCTGTTTGGTGGAGATGATATTTAATAAAATAAGTAGAAATCCACTAAAAGTTTTGTTTGGTTATCTTGCAATCCCGAGATAATCGTCTCCATGCTCCAAATCCATTTTAAAGCCATTTTTAAGGCATTTCGCGCATACATGAAATGAACACATTTTTCTCCAAAACTATAACAGATGCAAGCTTGTCCTGTTTGGTGGAGATGATATTTAATAAAATAAGTAGAAATCCACTAAAAGTTTTGTTTGGTTATATTGCAATCCCGAGATAATCGTCTCCATGCTCCAAATCCATTTTAAAGCCATTTTTAAGGCATTTCGCGCATACATGAAATGAACACATTTTTCTCCAAAACGAAAACAGATGCAAGCTTGTCCTGTTTGGTGGAGATGATATTTAATAAAATAAGTAGAAATCCACTAAAATTTTTGTTTGGTTATCTTGCAATCCCGAGATAATCGTCTCCATGCTCCAAATCCATTTTAAAGCCATTTTTAAGGCATTTCGCGCATACATGAAATGAACACATTTTTCTCCAAAACTATAACAGATGCAAGCTTGTCCTGTTTGGTGGAGATGATATTTAATAAAATAAGTAGAAATCCACTAAAATTTTTGTTTGGTTATCTTGCAATCCCGAGATAATCGTCTCCATGCTCCAAATCCATTTTAAAGCCATTTTTAAGGCATTTCGCGCATACATGAAATGAACACATTTTTCTCCAAAACTATAACAGATGCAAGCTTGTCCTGTTTGGTGGAGATGATATTTAATAAAATAAGTAGAAATCCACTAAAAGTTTTGTTTGGTTATATTGCAATCCCCAGATAATCGTCTCCATGCTCCAAATCCATTTTAAAGCCATTTTTAAGGCATTTCGCGCATACATGAAATGAACACATTTTTCTCCAAAACTATAACAGATGCAAGCTTGTCCTGTTTGGTGGAGATGATATTTAATAAAATAAGTAGAAATCCACTAAAAGTTTTGTTTGGTTATCTTGCAATCCCGAGATAATCGTCTCCATGCTCCAAATCCATTTTAAAGCCATTTTTAAGGCATTTCGCGCATACATGAAATGAACACATTTTTCTCCAAAACGAAAACAGATGCAAGCTTGTCCTGTTTGGTGGAGATGATATTTAATAAAATAAGTAGAAATCCACTAAAATTTTTGTTTGGTTATCTTGCAATCCCGAGATAATCGTCTCCATGCTCCAAATCCATTTTAAAGCCATTTTTAAGGCATTTCGCGCATACATGAAATGAACACATTTTTCTCCAAAACTATAACAGATGCAAGCTTGTCCTGTTTGGTGGAGATGATATTTAATAAAATAAGTAGAAATCCACTAAAATTTTTGTTTGGTTATCTTGCAATCCCGAGATAATCGTCTCCATGCTCCAAATCCATTTTAAAGCCATTTTTAAGGCATTTCGCGCATACATGAAATGAACACATTTTTCTCCAAAACTATAACAGATGCAAGCTTGTCCTGTTTGGTGGAGATGATATTTAATAAAATAAGTAGAAATCCACTAAAAGTTTTGTTTGGTTATATTGCAATCCCGAGATAATCGTCTCCATGCTCCAAATCCATTTTAAAGCCATTTTTAAGGCATTTCGCGCATACATGAAATGAACACATTTTTCTCCAAAACTATAACAGATGCAAGCTTGTCCTGTTTGGTGGAGATGATATTTAATAAAATAAGTAGAAATCCACTAAAAGTTTTGTTTGGTTATCTTGCAATCCCGAGATAATCGTCTCCATGCTCCAAATCCATTTTAAAGCCATTTTTAAGGCATTTCGCGCATACATGAAATGAACACATTTTTCTCCAAAACGAAAACAGATGCAAGCTTGTCCTGTTTGGAGGAGATGATATTTAATAAAATAAGTAGAAATCCACTAAAATTTTGTTTGGTTATCTTGCAATCCCGAGATAATCGTCTCCATGCTCCAAATCCATTTTAAAGCCATTTTTAAGGCATTTCGCGCATACATGAAATGAACACATTTTTCTCCAAAACGAAAACAGATGCAAGCTTGTCCTGTTTGGTGGAGATGATATTTAATAAAATAAGTAGAAATCCACTAAAATTTTTGTTTGGTTATCTTGCAATCCCGAGATAATCGTCTCCATGCTCCAAATCCATTTTAAAGCCATTTTTAAAGCATTTCGCGCATACATGAAATGAACACATTTTTCTCCAAAACTATAACAGATGCAAGCTTGTCCTGTTTGGTGGAGATGATATTTAATAAAATAAGTAGAAATCCACTAAAAGTTTTGTTTGGTTATCTTGCAATCCCGAGATAATCGTCTCCATGCTCCAAATCCATTTTAAAGCCATTTTTAAGGCATTTCGCGCATACATGAAATGAACACATTTTTCTCCAAAACTATAACAGATGCAAGCTTGTCCTGTTTGGTGGAGATGATATTTAATAAAATAAGTAGAAATCCACTAAAAGTTTTGTTTGGTTATCTTGCAATCCCGAGATAATCGTCTCCATGCTCCAAATCCATTTTAAAGCCATTTTTAAGGCATTTCGCGCATACATGAAATGAACACATTTTTCTCCAAAACTATAACAGATGCAAGCTTGTCCTGTTTGGTGGAGATGATATTTAATAAAATAAGTAGAAATCCACTAAAAGTTTTGTTTGGTTATCTTGCAATCCCGAGATAATCGTCTCCATGCTCCAAATCCATTTTAAAGCCATTTTTAAGGCATTTCGCGCATACATGAAATAAACACATTTTTCTCCAAAACGAAAACAGATGCAAGCTTGTCCTGTTTGGTGGAGATGATATTTAATAAAATAAGTAGAAATCCACTAAAATTTTTGTTTGGTTATCTTGCAATCCCGAGATAATCGTCTCCATGCTCCAAATCCATTTTAAAGCCATTTTTAAGGCATTTCGCGCATACATGAAATGAACACATTTTTCTCCAAAACTATAACAGATGCAAGCTTGTCCTGTTTGGTGGAGATGATATTTAATAAAATAAGTAGAAATCCACTAAAAATTGTGTTTGGTTATCTTGCAATCCCGAGATAATCGTCTCCATGCTCCAAATCCATTTTAAAGCCATTTTTAAGGCATTTCGCGCATACATGAAATGAACACATTTTTCTCCAAAACTATAACAGATGCAAGCTTGTCCTGTTTGGTGGAGATGATATTTAATAAAATAAGTAGAAATCCACTAAAAGTTTTGTTTGGTTATATTGCAATCCCGAGATAATCGTCTCCATGCTCCAAATCCATTTTAAAGCCATTTTTAAGGCATTTCGCGCATACATGAAATGAACACATTTTTCTCCAAAACTATAACAGATGCAAGCTTGTCCTGTTTGGTGGAGATGATATTTAATAAAATAAGTAGAAATCCACTAAAAGTTTTGTTTGGTTATCTTGCAATCCCGAGATAATCGTCTCCATGCTCCAAATCCATTTTAAAGCCATTTTTAAGGCATTTCGCGCATACATGAAATGAACACATTTTTCTCCAAAACTATAACAGATGCAAGCTTGTCCTGTTTGGTGGAGATGATATTTAATAAAATAAGTAGAAATCCACTAAAATTTTTGTTTGGTTATCTTGCAATCCCGAGATAATCGTCTCCATGCTCCAAATCCATTTTAAAGACATTTTTAAGGCATTTCGCGCATACATGAAATGAACACATTTTTCTCCAAAACTATAACAGATGCAAGCTTGTTCTGTTTGGTGGAGATGATATTTAATAAAATAAGTAGAAATCCACTAAAAGTTTTGTTTGGTTATATTGCAATCCCGAGATAATCGTCTCCATGCTCCAAATCCATTTTAAAGCCATTTTTAAGGCATTTCGCGCATACATGAAATGAACACATTTTTCTCCAAAACTATAACAGATGCAAGCTTGTCCTGTTTGGTGGAGATGATATTTAATAAAATAAGTAGAAATCCACTAAAAGTTTTGTTTGGTTATCTTGCAATCCCGAGATAATCGTCTCCATGCTCCAAATCCATTTTAAAGCCATTTTTAAGGCATTTCGCGCATACATGAAATGAACACATTTTTCTCCAAAACTATAACAGATGCAAGCTTGTCCTGTTTGGTGGAGATGATATTTAATAAAATAAGTAGAAATCCACTAAAGGTTTTGTTTGGTTATCTTGCAATCCCGAGATAATCGTCTCCATGCTCCAAATCCATTTTAAAGCCATTTTTAAGGCATTTCGCGCATACATGAAATGAACACATTTTTCTCCAAAACTATAACAGATGCAAGCTTGTCCTGTTTGGTGGAGATGATATTTAATAAAATAAGTAGAAATCCACTAAAAGTTTTGTTTGGTTATCTTGCAATCCCGAGATAATCGTCTCCATGCTCCAAATCCATTTTAAAGCCATTTTTAAGGCATTTCGCGCATACATGAAATGAACACATTTTTCTCCAAAACTATAACAGATGCAAGCTTGTCCTGTTTGGTGGAGATGATATTTAATAAAATAAGTAGAAATCCACTAAAAGTTTTGTTTGGTTATCTTGCAATCCCGAGATAATCGTCTCCATGCTCCAAATCCATTTTAAAGCCATTTTTAAGGCATTTCGCGCATACATGAAATGAACACATTTTTCTCCAAAACTATAACAGATGCAAGCTTGTCCTGTTTGGTGGAGATGATATTTAATAAAATAAGTAGAAATCCACTAAAAGTTTTGTTTGGTTATCTTGCAATCCCGAGATAATCGTCTCCATGCTCCAAATCCATTTTAAAGCCATTTTTAAGGCATTTCGCGCATACATGAAATGAACACATTTTTCTCCAAAACTATAACAGATGCAAGCTTGTCCTGTTTGGTGGAGATGATATTTAATAAAATAAGTAGAAATCCACTAAAAGTTTTGTTTGGTTATCTTGCAATCCCGAGATAATCGTCTCCATGCTCCAAATCCATTTTAAAGCCATTTTTAAGGCATTTCGCGCATACATGAAATGAACACATTTTTCTCCAAAACTATAACAGATGCAAGCTTGTCCTGTTTGGTGGAGATGATATTTAATAAAATAAGTAGAAATCCACTAAAAGTTTTGTTTGGTTATCTTGCAATCCCGAGATAATCGTCTCCATGCTCCAAATCCATTTTAAAGCCATTTTTAAGGCATTTCGCGCATACATGAAATGAACACATTTTTCTCCAAAACTATAACAGATGCAAGCTTGTCCTGTTTGGTGGAGATGATATTTAATAAAATAAGTAGAAATCCACTAAAAGTTTTGTTTGGTTATCTTGCAATCCCGAGATAATCGTCTCCATGCTCCAAATCCATTTTAAAGCCATTTTTAAGGCATTTCGCGCATACATGAAATGAACACATTTTTCTCCAAAACTATAACAGATGCAAGCTTGTCCTGTTTGGTGGAGATGATATTTAATAAAATAAATAGAAATCCACTAAAAGTTTTGTTTGGTTATCTTGCAATCCCGAGATAATCGTCTCCATGCTCCAAATCCATTTTAAAGCCATTTTTAAGGCATTTCGCGCATACATGAAATGAACACATTTTTCTCCAAAACTATAACAGATGCAAGCTTGTCCTGTTTGGTGGAGATGATATTTAATAAAATAAGTAGAAATCCACTAAAAGTTTTGTTTGGTTATCTTGCAATCCCGAGATAATCGTCTCCATGCTCCAAATCCATTTTAAAGCCATTTTTAAGGCATTTCGCGCATACATGAAATGAACACATTTTTCTCCAAAACTATAACAGATGCAAGCTTGTCCTGTTTGGTGGAGATGATATTTAATAAAATAAGTAGAAATCCACTAAAATTTTTGTTTGGTTATCTTGCAATCCCGAGATAATCGTCTCCATGCTCCAAATCCATTTTAAAGCCATTTTTAAGGCATTTCGCGCATACATAAAATGAACACATTTTTCTCCAAAACTATAACAGATGCAAGCTTGTCCTGTTTGGTGGAGATGATATTTAATAAAATAAGTAGAAATCCACTAAAAGTTTTGTTTGGTTATATTGCAATCCCGAGATAATCGTCTCCATGCTCCAAATCCATTTTAAAGCCATTTTTAAGGCATTTCGCGCATACATGAAATGAACACATTTTTCTCCAAAACTATAACAGATGCAAGCTTGTCCTGTTTGGTGGAGATGATATTTAATAAAATAAGTAGAAATCCACTAAAAGTTTTGTTTGGTTATCTTGCAATCCCGAGATAATCGTCTCCATGCTCCAAATCCATTTTAAAGCCATTTTTAAGGCATTTCGCGCATACATGAAATGAACACATTTTTCTCCAAAACTATAACAGATGCAAGCTTGTCCTGTTTGGTGGAGATGATATTTAATAAAATAAGTAGAAATCCACTAAAAGTTTTGTTTGGTTATATTGCAATCCCGAGATAATCGTCTCCATGCTCCAAATCCATTTTAAAGCCATTTTTAAGGCATTTCGCGCATACATGAAATGAACACATTTTTCTCCAAAACTATAACAGATGCAAGCTTGTCCTGTTTGGTGGAGATGATATTTAATAAAATAAGTAGAAATCCACTAAAAGTTTTGTTTGGTTATCTTGCAATCCCGAGATAATCGTCTCCATGCTCCAAATCCATTTTAAAGCCATTTTTAAGGCATTTCGCGCATACATGAAATGAACACATTTTTCTCCAAAACTATAACAGATGCAAGCTTGTCCTGTTTGGTGGAGATGATATTTAATAAAATAAGTAGAAATCCACTAAAAGTTTTGTTTGGTTATCTTGCAATCCCGAGATAATCGTCTCCATGCTCCAAATCCATTTTAAAGCCATTTTTAAGGCATTTCGCGCATACATGAAATGAACACATTTTTCTCCAAAACTATAACAGATGCAAGCTTGTCCTGTTTGGTGGAGATGATATTTAATAAAATAAGTAGAAATCCACTAAAAGTTTTGTTTGGTTATATTGCAATCCCGAGATAATCGTCTCCATGCTCCAAATCCATTTTAAAGCCATTTTTAAGGCATTTCGCGCATACATGAAATGAACACATTTTTCTCCAAAACTATAACAGATGCAAGCTTGTCCTGTTTGGTGGAGATGATATTTAATAAAATAAGTAGAAATCCACTAAAAGTTTTGTTTGGTTATCTTGCAATCCCGAGATAATCGTCTCCATGCTCCAAATCCATTTTAAAGCCATTTTTAAGGCATTTCGCGCATACATGAAATGAACACATTTTTCTCCAAAACGAAAACAGATGCAAGCTTGTCCTGTTTGGTGGAGATGATATTTAATAAAATAAGTAGAAATCCACTAAAAGTTTTGTTTGGTTATATTGCAATCCCGAGATAATCGTCTCCATGCTCCAAATCCTTTTTAAAGCCATTTTTAAGGCATTTCGCGCATACATGAAATGAACACATTTTTCTCCAAAACTATAACAGATGCAAGCTTGTCCTGTTTGGTGGAGATGATATTTAATAAAATAAGTAGAAATCCACTAAAAGTTTTGTTTGGTTATCTTGCAATCCCGAGATAATCGTCTCCATGCTCCAAATCCATTTTAAAGCCATTTTTAAGGCATTTCGCGCATACATGAAATGAACACATTTTTCTCCAAAACGAAAACAGATGCAAGCTTGTCCTGTTTGGTGGAGATGATATTTAATAAAATAAGTAGAAATCCACTAAAATTTTTGTTTGGTTATCTTGCAATCCCGAGATAATCGTCTCCATGCTCCAAATCCATTTTAAAGCCATTTTTAAGGCATTTCGCGCATACATGAAATGAACACATTTTTCTCCAAAACTATAACAGATGCAAGCTTGTCCTGTTTGGTGGAGATGATATTTAATAAAATAAGTAGAAATCCACTAAAAGTTTTGTTTGGTTATATTGCAATCCCGAGATAATCGTCTCCATGCTCCAAATCCATTTTAAAGCCATTTTTAAGGCATTTCGCGCATACATGAAATGAACACATTTTTCTCCAAAACTATAACAGATGCAAGCTTGTCCTGTTTGGTGGAGATGATATTTAATAAAATAAGTAGAAATCCACTAAAAGTTTTGTTTGGTTATCTTGCAATCCCGAGATAATCGTCTCCATGCTCCAAATCCATTTTAAAGCCATTTTTAAGGCATTTCGCGCATACATGAAATGAACACATTTTTCTCCAAAACGAAAACAGATGCAAGCTTGTCCTGTTTGGTGGAGATGATATTTAATAAAATAAGTAGAAATCCACTAAAATTTTTGTTTGGTTATCTTGCAATCCCGAGATAATCGTCTCCATGCTCCAAATCCATTTTAAAGCCATTTTTAAGGCATTTCGCGCATACATGAAATGAACACATTTTTCTCCAAAACTATAACAGATGCAAGCTTGTCCTGTTTGGTGGAGATGATATTTAATAAAATAAGTAGAAATCCACTAAAAGTTTTGTTTGGTTATATTGCAATCCCGAGATAATCGTCTCCATGCTCCAAATCCATTTTAAAGCCATTTTTAAGGCATTTCGCGCATACATGAAATGAACACATTTTTCTCCAAAACTATAACAGATGCAAGCTTGTCCTGTTTGGTGGAGATGATATTTAATAAAATAAGTAGAAATCCACTAAAATTTTTGTTTGGTTATCTTGCAATCCCGAGATAATCGTCTCCATGCTCCAAATCCATTTTAAAGCCATTTTTAAGGCATTTCGCGCATACATGAAATGAACACATTTTTCTCCAAAACTATAACAGATGCAAGCTTGTCCTGTTTGGTGGAGATGATATTTAATAAAATAAGTAGAAATCCACTAAAAGTTTTGTTTGGTTATCTTGCAATCCCGAGATAATCGTCTCCATGCTCCAAATCCATTTTAAAGCCATTTTTAAGGCATTTCGCGCATACATGAAATGAACACATTTTTCTCCAAAACTATAACAGATGCAAGCTTGTCCTGTTTGGTGGAGATGATATTTAATAAAATAAGTAGAAATCCACTAAAAGTTTTGTTTGGTTATATTGCAATCCCGAGATAATCGTCTCCATGCTCCAAATCCATTTTAAAGCCATTTTTAAGGCATTTCGCGCATACATGAAATGAACACATTTTTCTCCAAAACTATAACAGATGCAAGCTTGTCCTGTTTGGTGGAGATGATATTTAATAAAATAAGTAGAAATCCACTAAAAGTTTTGTTTGGTTATCTTGCAATCCCGAGATAATCGTCTCCATGCTCCAAATCCATTTTAAAGCCATTTTTAAGGCATTTCGCGCATACATGAAATGAACACATTTTTCTCCAAAACGAAAACAGATGCAAGCTTGTCCTGTTTGGTGGAGATGATATTTAATAAAATAAGTAGAAATCCACTAAAAGTTTTGTTTGGTTATATTGCAATCCCGAGATAATCGTCTCCATGCTCCAAATCCTTTTTAAAGCCATTTTTAAGGCATTTCGCGCATACATGAAATGAACACATTTTTCTCCAAAACTATAACAGATGCAAGCTTGTCCTGTTTGGCGGAGATGATATTTAATAAAATAAGTAGAAATCCACTAAAAGTTTTGTTTGGTTATCTTGCAATCCCGAGATAATCGTCTCCATGCTCCAAATCCATTTTAAAGCCATTTTTAAGGCATTTCGCGCATACATGAAATGAACACATTTTTCTCCAAAACGAAAACAGATGCAAGCTTGTCCTGTTTGGTGGAGATGATATTTAATAAAATAAGTAGAAATCCACTAAAATTTTTGTTTGGTTATCTTGCAATCCCGAGATAATCGTCTCCATGCTCCAAATCCATTTTAAAGCCATTTTTAAGGCATTTCGCGCATACATGAAATGAACACATTTTTCTCCAAAACTATAACAGATGCAAGCTTGTCCTGTTTGGTGGAGATGATATTTAATAAAATAAGTAGAAATCCACTAAAAGTTTTGTTTGGTTATATTGCAATCCCGAGATAATCGTCTCCATGCTCCAAATCCATTTTAAAGCCATTTTTAAGGCATTTCGCGCATACATGAAATGAACACATTTTTCTCCAAAACTATAACAGATGCAAGCTTGTCCTGTTTGGTGGAGATGATATTTAATAAAATAAGTAGAAATCCACTAAAAGTTTTGTTTGGTTATCTTGCAATCCCGAGATAATCGTCTCCATGCTCCAAATCCATTTTAAAGCCATTTTTAAGGCATTTCGCGCATACATGAAATGAACACATTTTTCTCCAAAACGAAAACAGATGCAAGCTTGTCCTGTTTGGTGGAGATGATATTTAATAAAATAAGTAGAAATCCACTAAAATTTTTGTTTGGTTATCTTGCAATCCCGAGATAATCGTCTCCATGCTCCAAATCCATTTTAAAGCCATTTTTAAGGCATTTCGCGCATACATGAAATGAACACATTTTTCTCCAAAACTATAACAGATGCAAGCTTGTCCTGTTTGGTGGAGATGATATTTAATAAAATAAGTAGAAATCCACTAAAAGTTTTGTTTGGTTATATTGCA
This sequence comes from Anomaloglossus baeobatrachus, assembly GCF_048569485.1. Lineage (NCBI taxonomy): Eukaryota > Metazoa > Chordata > Amphibia > Anura > Aromobatidae > Anomaloglossus > Anomaloglossus baeobatrachus. The sequence goes on from NW_027444954.1 coordinate 166,260, forward strand.
ATCCCGAGATAATCGTCTCCATGCTCCAAATCCATTTTAAAGCCATTTTTAAGGCATTTCGCGCATACATGAAATGAACACATTTTTCTCCAAAACGAAAACAGATGCAAGCTTGTCCTGTTTGGTGGAGATGATATTTAATAAAATAAGTAGAAATCCACTAAAATTTTTGTTTGGTTATCTTGCAATCCCGAGATAATCGTCTCCATGCTCCAAATCCATTTTAAAGCCATTTTTAAGGCATTTCGCGCATACATGAAATGAACACATTTTTCTCCAAAACTATAACAGATGCAAGCTTGTCCTGTTTGGTGGAGATGATATTTAATAAAATAAGTAGAAATCCACTAAAAGTTTTGTTTGGTTATATTGCAATCCCGAGATAATCGTCTCCATGCTCCAAATCCATTTTAAAGCCATTTTTAAGGCATTTCGCGCATACATGAAATGAACACATTTTTCTCCAAAACTATAACAGATGCAAGCTTGTCCTGTTTGGTGGAGATGATATTTAATAAAATAAGTAGAAATCCACTAAAAGTTTTGTTTGGTTATCTTGCAATCCCGAGATAATCGTCTCCATGCTCCAAATCCATTTTAAAGCCATTTTTAAGGCATTTCGCGCATACATGAAATGAACACATTTTTCTCCAAAACTATAACAGATGCAAGCTTGTCCTGTTTGGTGGAGATGATATTTAATAAAATAAGTAGAAATCCACTAAAATTTTTGTTTGGTTATCTTGCAATCCCGAGATAATCGTCTCCATGCTCCAAATCCATTTTAAAGCCATTTTTAAAGCATTTCGCGCATACATGAAATGAACACATTTTTCTCCAAAACTATAACAGATGCAAGCTTGTCCTGTTTGGTGGAGATGATATTTAATAAAATAAGTAGAAATCCACTAAAAGTTTTGTTTGGTTATATTGCAATCCCGAGATAATCGTCTCCATGCTCCAAATCCATTTTAAAGCCATTTTTAAGGCATTTCGCGCATACATGAAATGAACACATTTTTCTCCAAAACTATAACAGATGCAAGCTTGTCCTGTTTGGTGGAGATGATATTTAATAAAATAAGTAGAAATCCACTAAAAGTTTTGTTTGGTTATCTTGCAATCCCGAGATAATCGTCTCCATGCTCCAAATCCATTTTAAAGCCATTTTTAAGGCATTTCGCGCATACATGAAATGAACACATTTTTCTCCAAAACGAAAACAGATGCAAGCTTGTCCTGTTTGGTGGAGATGATATTTAATAAAATAAGTAGAAATCCACTAAAATTTTTGTTTGGTTATCTTGCAATCCCGAGATAATCGTCTCCATGCTCCAAATCCATTTTAAAGCCATTTTTAAGGCATTTCGCGCATACATGAAATGAACACATTTTTCTCCAAAACTATAACAGATGCAAGCTTGTCCTGTTTGGTGGAGATGATATTTAATAAAATAAGTAGAAATCCACTAAAAGTTTTGTTTGGTTATATTGCAATCCCGAGATAATCGTCTCCATGCTCCAAATCCATTTTAAAGCCATTTTTAAGGCATTTCGCGCATACATGAAATGAACACATTTTTCTCCAAAACTATAACAGATGCAAGCTTGTCCTGTTTGGTGGAGATGATATTTAATAAAATAAGTAGAAATCCACTAAAAGTTTTGTTTGGTTATCTTGCAATCCCGAGATAATCGTCTCCATGCTCCAAATCCATTTTAAAGCCATTTTTAAGGCATTTCGCGCATACATGAAATGAACACATTTTTCTCCAAAACGAAAACAGATGCAAGCTTGTCCTGTTTGGTGGAGATGATATTTAATAAAATAAGTAGAAATCCACTAAAATTTTGTTTGGTTATCTTGCAATCCCGAGATAATCGTCTCCATGCTCCAAATCCATTTTAAAGCCGTTTTTAAGGCATTTCGCGCATACATGAAATGAACACATTTTTCTCCAAAACTATAACAGATGCAAGCTTGTCCTGTTTGGTGGAGATGATATTTAATAAAATAAGTAGAAATCCACTAAAAGTTTTGTTTGGTTATATTGCAATCCCGAGATAATCGTCTCCATGCTCCAAATCCATTTTAAAGCCATTTTTAAGGCATTTCGCGCATACATGAAATGAACACATTTTTCTCCAAAACTATAACAGATGCAAGCTTGTCCTGTTTGGTGGAGATGATATTTAATAAAATAAGTAGAAATCCACTAAAAGTTTTGTTTGGTTATCTTGCAATCCCGAGATAATCGTCTCCATGCTCCAAATCCATTTTAAAGCCATTTTTAAGGCATTTCGCGCATACATGAAATGAACACATTTTTCTCCAAAACGAAAACAGATGCAAGCTTGTCCTGTTTGGTGGAGATGATATTTAATAAAATAAGTAGAAATCCACTAAAATTTTTGTTTGGTTATCTTGCAATCCCGAGATAATCGTCTCCATGCTCCAAATCCATTTTAAAGCCATTTTTAAGGCATTTCGCGCATACATGAAATGAACACATTTTTCTCCAAAACTATAACAGATGCAAGCTTGTCCTGTTTGGTGGAGATGATATTTAATAAAATAAGTAGAAATCCACTAAAAGTTTTGTTTGGTTATATTGCAATCCCGAGATAATCGTCTCCATGCTCCAAATCCATTTTAAAGCCATTTTTAAGGCATTTCGCGCATACATGAAATGAACACATTTTTCTCCAAAACTATAACAGATGCAAGCTTGTCCTGTTTGGTGGAGATGATATTTAATAAAATAAGTAGAAATCCACTAAAAGTTTTGTTTGGTTATCTTGCAATCCCGAGATAATCGTCTCCATGCTCCAAATCCATTTTAAAGCCATTTTTAAGGCATTTCGCGCATACATGAAATGAACACATTTTTCTCCAAAACGAAAACAGATGCAAGCTTGTCCTGTTTGGTGGAGATGATATTTAATAAAATAAGTAGAAATCCACTAAAATTTTTGTTTGGTTATCTTGCAATCCCGAGATAATCGTCTCCATGCTCCAAATCCATTTTAAAGCCATTTTTAAGGCATTTCGCGCATACATGAAATGAACACATTTTTCTCCAAAACTATAACAGATGCAAGCTTGTCCTGTTTGGTGGAGATGATATTTAATAAAATAAGTAGAAATCCACTAAAAGTTTTGTTTGGTTATCTTGCAATCCCGAGATAATCGTCTCCATGCTCCAAATCCATTTTAAAGCCATTTTTAAGGCATTTCGCGCATACATGAAATGAACACATTTTTCTCCAAAACTATAACAGATGCAAGCTTGTCCTGTTTGGTGGAGATGATATTTAATAAAATAAGTAGAAATCCACTAAAAGTTTTGTTTGGTTATCTTGCAATCCCGAGATAATCGTCTCCATGCTCCAAATCCATTTTAAAGCCATTTTTAAGGCATTTCGCGCATACATGAAATGAACACATTTTTCTCCAAAACTATAACAGATGCAAGCTTGTCCTGTTTGGTGGAGATGATATTTAATAAAAAAAGTAGAAATCCACTAAAAGTTTTGTTTGGTTATCTTGCAATCCCGAGATAATCGTCTCCATGCTCCAAATCCATTTTAAAGCCATTTTTAAGGCATTTCGCGCATACATGAAATAAACACATTTTTCTCCAAAACGATAACAGATGCAAGCTTGTCCTGTTTGGTGGAGATGATATTTAATAAAATAAGTAGAAATCCACTAAAATTTTTGTTTGGTTATCTTGCAATCCCGAGATAATCGTCTCCATGCTCCAAATCCATTTTAAAGCCATTTTTAAGGCATTTCGCGCATACATGAAATGAACACAGTTTTCTCCAAAACTATAACAGATGCAAGCTTGTCCTGTTTGGTGAGATGATATTTAATAAAATAAGTAGAAATCCACTAAAAGTTTTGTTTGGTTATCTTGCAATCCCGAGATAATCGTCTCCATGCTCCAAATCCATTTTAAAGCCATTTTTAAGGCATTTCGCGCATACATGAAATGAACACATTTTTCTCCAAAACTATAACAGATGCAAGCTTGTCCTGTTTGGTGGAGATGATATTTAATAAAATAAGTAGAAATCCACCTAAAACTTTTGTTTGGTTATATTGCAATCCCGAGATAATCGTCTCCATGCTCCAAATCCATTTTAAAGCCATTTTTAAGGCATTTCGCGCATACATGAAATGAACACATTTTTCTCCAAAACTATAACAGATGCAAGCTTGTCCTGTTTGGTGGAGATGATATTTAATAAAATAAGTAGAAATCCACTAAAAGTTTTGTTTGGTTATCTTGCAATCCCGAGATAATCGTCTCCATGCTCCAAATCCATTTTAAAGCCATTTTTAAGGCATTTCGCGCATACATGAAATGAACACATTTTTCTCCAAAACTATAACAGATGCAAGCTTGTCCTGTTTGGTGGAGATGATATTTAATAAAATAAGTAGAAATCCACTAAAATTTTTGTTTGGTTATCTTGCAATCCCGAGATAATCGTCTCCATGCTCCAAATCCATTTTAAAGACATTTTTAAGGCATTTCGCGCATACATGAAATGAACACATTTTTCTCCAAAACTATAACAGATGCAAGCTTGTCCTGTTTGGTGGAGATGATATTTAATAAAATAAGTAGAAATCCACTAAAAGTTTTGTTTGGTTATATTGCAATCCCGAGATAATCGTCTCCATGCTCCAAATCCATTTTAAAGCCATTTTTAAGGCATTTCGCGCATACATGAAATGAACACATTTTTCTCCAAAACTATAACAGATGCAAGCTTGTCCTGTTTGGTGGAGATGATATTTAATAAAATAAGTAGAAATCCACTAAAAGTTTTGTTTGGTTATCTTGCAATCCCGAGATAATCGTCTCCATGCTCCAAATCCATTTTAAAGCCATTTTTAAGGCATTTCGCGCATACATGAAATGAACACATTTTTCTCCAAAACTATAACAGATGCAAGCTTGTCCTGTTTGGTGGAGATGATATTTAATAAAATAAGTAGAAATCCACTAAAAGTTTTGTTTGGTTATCTTGCAATCCCGAGATAATCGTCTCCATGCTCCAAATCCATTTTAAAGCCATTTTTAAGGCATTTCGCGCATACATGAAATGAACACATTTTTCTCCAAAACTATAACAGATGCAAGCTTGTCCTGTTTGGTGGAGATGATATTTAATAAAATAAGTAGAAATCCACTAAAAGTTTTGTTTGGTTATCTTGCAATCCCGAGATAATCGTCTCCATGCTCCAAATCCATTTTAAAGCCATTTTTAAGGCATTTCGCGCATAAATGAAATGAACACATTTTTCTCCAAAACTATAACAGATGCAAGCTTGTCCTGTTTGGTGGAGATGATATTTAATAAAATAAGTAGAAATCCACTAAAAGTTTTGTTTGGTTATCTTGCAATCCCGAGATAATCGTCTCCATGCTCCAAATCCATTTTAAAGCCATTTTTAAGGCATTTCGCGCATACATGAAATGAACACATTTTTCTCCAAAACTATAACAGATGCAAGCTTGTCCTGTTTGGTGGAGATGATATTTAATAAAATAAGTAGAAATCCACTAAAAGTTTTGTTTGGTTATCTTGCAATCCCGAGATAATCGTCTCCATGCTCCAAATCCATTTTAAAGCCATTTTTAAGGCATTTCGCGCATACATGAAATGAACACATTTTTCTCCAAAACTATAACAGATGCAAGCTTGTCCTGTTTGGTGGAGATGATATTTAATAAAATAAGTAGAAATCCACTAAAAGTTTTGTTTGGTTATCTTGCAATCCCGAGATAATCGTCTCCATGCTCCAAATCCATTTTAAAGCCATTTTTAAGGCATTTCGCGCATACATGAAATGAACACATTTTTCTCCAAAACTATAACAGATGCAAGCTTGTCCTGTTTGGTGGAGATGATATTTAATAAAATAAGTAGAAATCCACTTAAAAGTTTTGTTTGGTTATCTTGCAATCCCGAGATAATCGTCTCCATGCTCCAAATCCATTTTAAAGCCATTTTTAAGGCATTTCGCGCATACATGAAATGAACACATTTTTCTCCAAAACTATAACAGATGCAAGCTTGTCCTGTTTGGTGGAGATGATATTTAATAAAATAAGTAGAAATCCACTAAAAGTTTTGTTTGGTTATCTTGCAATCCCGAGATAATCGTCTCCATGCTCCAAATCCATTTTAAAGCCATTTTTAAGGCATTTCGCGCATACATGAAATGAACACATTTTTCTCCAAAACTATAACAGATGCAAGCTTGTCCTGTTTGGTGGAGATGATATTTAATAAAATAAATAGAAATCCACTAAAAGTTTTGTTTGGTTATCTTGCAATCCCGAGATAATCGTCTCCATGCTCCAAATCCATTTTAAAGCCATTTTTAAGGCATTTCGCGCATACATGAAATGAACACATTTTTCTCCAAAACTATAACAGATGCAAGCTTGTCCTGTTTGGTGGAGATGATATTTAATAAAATAAGTAGAAATCCACTAAAAGTTTTGTTTGGTTATCTTGCAATCCCGAGATAATCGTCTCCATGCTCCAAATCCATTTTAAAGCCATTTTTAAGGCATTTCGCGCATACATGAAATGAACACATTTTTCTCCAAAACTATAACAGATGCAAGCTTGTCCTGTTTGGTGGAGATGATATTTAATAAAATAAGTAGAAATCCACTAAAAGTTTTGTTTGGTTATCTTGCAATCCCGAGATAATCGTCTCCATGCTCCAAATCTATTTTAAAGCCATTTTTAAGGCATTTCGCGCATACATGAAATGAACACATTTTTCTCCAAAACAATAACAGATGCAAGCTTGTCCTGTTTGGTGGAGATGATATTTAATAAAATAAGTAGAAATCCACTAAAAGTTTTGTTTGGTTATTTTGCAATCCCGAGATAATCGTCTCCATGCTCCAAATCCATTTTAAAGCCATTTTTAAGGCATTTCGCGCATACATGAAATGAACACATTTTTCTCCAAAACTATAACAGATGCAAGCTTGTCCTGTTTGGTGGAGATAATATTTAATAAAATAAGTAGAAATCTACTAAAAGTTTCGTTTGTTTATATTGCCATCCTGAGATAATCGTCTCCATGCTCCAAATCCATTTTAAAGCCATTTCAAAGGCATTTTGCGCATACATGAAATGAACACATTTTTCTCCAAAACTATAACACATGCAAGCTTGTCCTGTTTGGTGGAGATGATATTTAATAAAATAAGTAGAAATCTACTAAAAGTTTCGTTTGTTTATATTGCCATCCTGAGATAATCGTCTCCATGCTCCAAATCCATTTTAAAGCCATTTCAAAGGCATTTTGCGCATACATGAAATGAACACATTTTTCTCCAAAACTATAACACATGCAAGCTTGTCCTGTTTGGTGGAGATGATATTTATTAAAATAAGTAGAAATCCACTAAAAGTTTTGTTTGGTTATCTTGCAATCCGAGATAATCGTCTCCATGCTCCAAATCCATTTTAAAGCCATTTTTAAGGCATTTCGCGCATACATCAAATGAACACATTTTTCTCCAAAACTATAACAGATGCAAGCTTGTCCTGTTTGGTGGAGATGATATTTAATAAAATAAGTAGAAATCCACTAAAAGTTTTGTTTGGTTATCTTGCAATCCCGAGATAATCGTCTCCATGCTCCAAATCCATTTTAAAGCCATTTTTAAGGCATTTCGCGCATACATGAAATGAACACATTTTTCTCCAAAACTATAACAGATGCAAGCTTGTCCTGTTTGGTGGAGATGATATTTAATAAAATAAGTAGAAATCCACTAAAAGTTTTGTTAGGTTATCTTGCAATCCCGAGATAATCGTCTCCATGCTCCAAATCCATTTTAAAGCCATTTTTAAGGCATTTCGCGCATACATGAAATGAACACATTTTTCTCCAAAACTATAACAGATGCAAGCTTGTCCTGTTTGGTGGAGATGATATTTAATAAAATAAGTAGAAATCCACTAAAAGTTTTGTTGGTTATCTTGCAATCCCGAGATAATCGTCTCCATGCTCCAAATCCATTTTAAAGCCATTTTTAAGGCATTTCGCGCATACATGAAATGAACACATTTTTCTCCAAAACTATAACAGATGCAAGCTTGTCCTGTTTGGTGGAGATGATATTTAATAAAATAAGTAGAAATCCACTAAAAGTTTTGTTTGGTTATCTTGCAATCCCGAGATAATCGTCTCCATGCTCCAAATCCATTTTAAAGCCATTTTTAAGGCATTTCGCGCATACATGAAATGAACACATTTTTCTCCAAAACTATAACAGATGCAAGCTTGTCCTGTTTGGTGGAGATGATATTTAATAAAATAAGTAGAAATCCACTAAAATTTTTGTTTGGTTATCTTGCAATCCCGAGATAATCGTCTCCATGCTCCAAATCCATTTTAAAGCCATTTTTAAGGCATTTCGCGCATACATGAAATGAACACATTTTTCTCCAAAACTATAACAGATGCAAGCTTGTCCTGTTTGGTGGAGATGATATTTAATAAAATAAGTAGAAATCCACTAAAAGTTTTGTTTGGTTATCTTGCAATCCGAGATAATCGTCTCCATGCTCCAAATCCATTTTAAAGCCATTTTTAAGGCATTTCGCGCATACATGAAATGAACACATTTTTCTCCAAAACTATAACAGATGCAAGCTTGTCCTGTTTGGTGGAGATGATATTTAATAAATAAGTAGAAATCCACTAAAAGTTTTGTTTGGTTATCTTGCAATCCGAGATAATCGTCTCCATGCTCCAAATCCATTTTAAAGCCATTTTTAAGGCATTTCGCGCATACATGAAATGAACACATTTTTCTCCAAAACTATAACAGATGCAAGCTTGTCCTGTTTGGTGGAGATAATATTTAATAAAATAAGTAGAAATCTACTAAAAGTTTCGTTTGTTTATATTGCCATCCTAAGATAATCGTCTCCATGCTCCAAATCCATTTTAAAGCCATTTCAAAGGCATTTTGCGCATACATGAAATGAACACATTTTTCTCCAAAACTATAACACATGCAAGCTTGTCCTGTTTGGTGGAGATGATATTTAATAAATAAGTAGAAATCCACTAAAAGTTTTGTTTGGTTATCTTGCAATCCCGAGATAATCGTCTCCATGCTCCAAATCCATTTTAAAGCCATTTTTAAGGCAATTTCGCGCATACATGAAATGAACACATTTTTCTCCAAAACTATAACAGATGCAAGCTTGTCCTGTTTGGTGGAGATGATATTTAATAAAATAAGTAGAAATCCACTAAAAGTTTTGTTTGGTTATCTTGCAATCCCGAGATAATCGTCTCCATGCTCCAAATCCATTTTAAAGCCATTTTTAAGGCATTTCGCGCATACATGAAATGAACACATTTTTCTCCAAAACTATAACAGATGCAAGCTTGTCCTGTTTGGTGGAGATGATATTTAATAAAATAAGTAGAAATCCACTAAAAGTTTTGTTTGGTTATCTTGCAATCCCGAGATAATCGTCTCCATGCTCCAAATCCATTTTAAAGCCATTTTTAAGGCATTTCGCGCATACATGAAATGAACACATTTTCTCCAAAACTATAACAGATGCAAGCTTGTCTTGTTTGGTGGAGATGATATTTAATAAAATAAGTAGAAATCCACTAAAAGTTTTGTTTGGTTATCTTGCAATCCCGAGATAATCGTCTCCATGCTCCAAATCCATTTTAAAGCCATTTTTAAGGCATTTCGCGCATACATGAAATGAACACATTTTTCTCCAAAAACTATAACAGATGCAAGCTTGTCCTGTTTGGTGGAGATGATATTTAATAAAATAAGTAGAAATCCACTAAAATTTTTGTTTGGTTATCTTGCAATCCCGAGATAATCGTCTCCATGCTCCAAATCCATTTTAAAGCCATTTTTAAGGCATTTCGCGCATACATGAAATGAACACATTTTTCTCCAAAACTATAACAGATGCAAGCTTGTCCTTTTTGGTGGAGATGATATTTAATAAAATAAGTAGAAATCCACTAAAAGTTTTGTTTGTTATCTTGCAATCCCGAGATAATCGTCTCCATGCTCCAAATCCATTTTAAAGCCATTTTTAAGGCATTTCGCGCATACATGAAATGAACACATTTTTCTCCAAAACTATAACAGATGCAAGCTTGTCCTTGTTTGGTGGAGATGATATTTAATAAAATAAGTAGAAATCCACTAAAAGTTTTGTTTGGTTATCTTGCAATCCCGAGATAATCGTCTCCATGCTCCAAATCCATTTTAAAGCCATTTTTAAGGCATTTCGCGCATACATGAAATGAACACATTTTTCTCCAAAACTATAACAGATGCAAGCTTGTCCTGTTGGTGGAGATGATATTTAATAAAATAAGTAGAAATCCACTAAAAGTTTTGTTTGGTTATCTTGCAATCCCGAGATAATCGTCTCCATGCTCCAAATCCATTTTAAAGCCATTTTTAAGGCATTTCGCGCATACATGAAATGAACACATTTTTCTCCAAAACTATAACAGATGCAAGCTTGTCCTGTTTGGTGGAGATGATATTTAATAAAATAAGTAGAAATCCACTAAAAGTTTTGTTTGGTTATCTTGCAATCCCGAGATAATCGTCTCCATGCTCCAAATCCATTTTAAAGCCATTTTTAAGGCATTTCGCGCATACATGAAATGAACACATTTTCTCCAAAACTATAACAGATGCAAGCTTGTCCTGTTTGGTGGAGATGATATTTAATAAAATAAGTAGAAATCCACTAAAAGTTTTGTTTGGTTATCTTGCAATCCCGAGATAATCGTCTCCATGCTCCAAATCCATTTTAAAGCCATTTTTAAGGCATTTCGCGCATACATGAAATGAACACATTTTTCTCCAAAACTATAACAGATGCAAGCTTGTCCTGTTTGGTGGAGATGATATTTAATAAAATAAGTAGAAATCCACTAAAAGTTTTGTTTGGTTATCTTGCAATCCCGAGATAATCGTCTCCATGCTCCAAATCCATTTTAAAGCCATTTTTAAGGCATTTCGCGCATACATGAAATGAACACATTTTTCTCCAAAACTATAACAGATGCAAGCTTGTCCTGTTTGGTGGAGATGATATTTAATAAAATAAGTAGAAATCCACTAAAAGTTTTGTTTGGTTATATTGCAATCCCGAGATAATCGTCTCCATGCTCCAAATCCATTTTAAAGCCATTTTTAAGGCATTTCGCGCATACATGAAATGAACACATTTTTCTCCAAAACTATAACAGATGCAAGCTTGTCCTGTTTGGTGGAGATGATAGTTTAATAAAATAAGTAGAAATCCACTAAAAGTTTTGTTTGGGTTATCTTGCAATC